>NC_064757.1:25621838-25921838 GCF_011397635.1 Epinephelus fuscoguttatus
AAAGGCAGAGGCACCAGAACAGAGCCATACCACCAAATATAATGCTGCAAATGGAAGTAAAGTTTTCTTTGACTGGTCCTGACTGAACTGCAGTTTTTGACACTTGATACCTTTACTTCATTTTTCAGTCTCCGATGATGCCACTTGGTCTATACAGATATAGTTATATTAAGACCAAGAGAGATGAGCCTTTTTGCATTGGTTTCAAGTTAATGTAAGAAGTGATTTTCAGGTTTGTTGCTTTTAAAGCACTCCGTGGTTTGGCTCCCCGGTGTTGTACATTAGTCAGCTGTGCCCTTCCAGTACCTCCATCCAGGCCCTGCCAACCTCTTGTCCAAATATGATCACTTCTGGCTCTAAGAAACCACGGTGGCGACCGAACTCAAGGCCGCAAAATTGGAGTCTACACACCCATAGGTGACTTCACAGTGGCTACGTCCGTTATTTTTATACAGTCTCTGGTTTAGATGTTAAAGGGGCTAAACCAACAAGTCAGCATTCTACTCCCATAAAAGTCAGGGACTCACAAGAGACTGATTTATAAAAAAAAAAACAATGATCAAATTTGAAGCAGCAGCCACCGAGATATCCTGACTGTGTAGTCTCCTTTATGAGTCAAGATCACATATGACTAGATCCTACAGTAACTTCTTTCATCAGACCGTCCCTGCTTCCTAAATGCCCAGTTGTTTCAGACCCGACACCTCCAGTTTGTAACACAGGCTCTCTGTAAATTGAATGTCATGTGTTGAATCGGGGTGTTTCTTTCCTGATATGTCTTACCGTACAATGGTTGCACTGCATTTCTCAGTAGGGGGAGCCGTTTCGGATTGTGCTCTTGTAAAGCTTCAAGCCTTCATGTGCTGCTTTTTGTAAACAGTCTTCAAACACAACAGTGCGAACATGGTGGGTTTTGTTCGCTCGTGTGCGTGTGTGTGTTTGTGTACATGTGTGTGTGTGGCTGGTGATAAAGCGACAGAAGACAGCTTGACACAGATGACAGATGCAAACACATCGCGTTAAAATCAGATGCCCTGCGAACATTTTCACAGACACTCACATGGACCCACTTTTTCTCTTTTGCATATGAATAGCCCTAGATAGTAGATACACACACACACACATTCACGCACACACACAGACATAATTGGTTACGTAGGGAGCAGAGCCAACTTGCACCTCGCGTTGCCATGGTAACCAGAGAGACTGATTTTTCTAGAAGCACTTACTCACATCCCGTCTGTTATTCACTTGTTTGTTCATTCATTCCTCCTTTTAGCTTTTCTTTATACAACTCTCTCTCTCTCTCTCTCTCTCTCTCTCTCTCTCTCTCTCTCTCTCTCTCTCTCTGGGTGCTTTTCAACCCATTTCCATTCCCACCTCTCCTCCAATAAGATGCCCTCTTAGCATGCACATGCAAATGAGGCGGACTTGAAACCAATTAAAAAGAATTGAATAACAAACAGCATTGTGTCCTCAGAGGTTAGACACAGAGATAGTGGCTCAGAAACACTGACACAACATCTGAGCAGCAGGTACAATGTCTGTATAATATCAGTCCAAACAGCTCCTGCTTGTTGGAGCAGCACAACGTGGACTGATTTCATCCTCCATTTCATCTGCAACTGCTGACATTTTTTTGTTGTTGTTTGTTTGTTTATTTTTAAATGTACAAATGCAGCATTGCTTTACTCCCCATCTCTTTCCACTTCCTTCTCATGTCATCCTCTGCCTCTTTTCGTCCACTTCCCCCCTCAACGCCCCCTCAGCTCTCTCCAGGGCGTATCAGGTTATCATTGGCCAACTAAAAGGGAAACAGGAAGTATATATTGCTCCGTAGACAGAACTCTGGAGATACAAGATGGACAAACACACACACATATACCATACACACTGTCTTTTCGCGAAAAAGGGAAAGAATGTCGTAACCCTGGGAACCAGGTGACTTTGCAGGCTCATGTTTTATTTTATTTGCTCTGGCAGAGATGACTTAGATTGGAGCCAATCACAACTGTTATCTAATATGCGGTGGGTGTGATATGATGACTGACAACTTGCAGAGCCTACTCACTTAACACAAAATACGTGATGATGTCACTCTGTGCTTGTGGGAATCATCAGAGTCCCCTCAACACGATATTATCACAATACTTAGGTCACAATACAATATTATTGGGATTTTAAATGTTCTGCGATACGCTGAGTATTGCAATATGTTGAAATTGTTTACCTTTTTTCAACCACAACCTAGGGAAAACTTTATAAACATCTGTTTTTATGTAATTAGATAAGGTTTTCACTCTGTTCATCTCACTTTATATCATTATATTAATGATCTATATCATAAAAAATCAATACTTTATGTCCAAGTATCAATACAATATTGTTATGCAAAATATCACAATACTATGCTGCATTGATTAGGGACACTGTGGCAAGCATAAACCTCACTTAGTAAAGAGGAGCGCAGTTGAGGCATTTTCAGAAACAACCAAGATGGCTGCAGCTGATGTGGAACTTTCTGTTGAGGTACTTTTTTAAAATTCTGATGGCAAAAAATGGCAGCACACTCCACCATCACAGCTCATCTCTGCACGCTGTAGCCCGTTTACATATGTCTGTCGCTCAGCACTATATCACATCTTCCGTTGCTGTGATTGGTTCGAGGTCAATCCAATTGTGTCCAAAGGTATTTTTGACTGTGGCCACTGAAAACCCCGCTGGAAATCAGAACTGAACTGAGAGGTTCCAGACTAATTATCATTTGCGAATTAGTCTGGCGATGCTAGGTTAGAGCAACACGTCAGTTATGGACAGATTCAGAGGTACACAAGTGTGAAAATAGATAAAACTCATTGTTCTGTGCAGCTTTGATATATAAACTCCTGAGTCATTCAGGATCAGCTTGCTTTCAATAATTTAAACCACAGTTGTCTAAAGGAATATATTTCTCAGCAGCAGTGAAGTGTCTGATGCACGTTGCAGAACGGCCCAATGCTGCTACACAACTGTAATGTTCTCATGTCAACCGACAACAAGACGCAAACGATGCCAAGGATGTGCGAAGAAAGGAAGGGACAGTTCCACACTGTTGTGTCAGCTCTCTGTCAGAGAGACCTCGTGTTGCCGTGGTAACCAGAGAGACAGATTTTTCTAGAAGCACTTACTCACATCCCGTCTGTTATTCACTTGTTTGTTCATTCATTCCTCCTTTTAGGTTTTCTTTATACAACTCTCTCTCTCTCTCTCTCTCTCTCTCTCTCTCTCTCTCTCTCTGGGTGCTTTTCAACCCATTTCCATTCCCACCTCTCCTCCAATAAGATGCCCTCTTAGCATGCACATGCAAATGAGGCGGACTTGAAACCAATTAAAAAGAATTGAATAACAAACAGCATTGTGTCCTCAGAGGTTAGACACAGAGATAGTGGCTCAGAAACACTGACACAACATCAGAGCAGCAGGTACAATGTCTGTATAATATCAGTCCAAACAGCTCCTGCTTGTTGGAGCAGCACAACGTGGACTGATTTCATCCTCCATTTCATCTGCAAATGCTGACATTTTTTTGTTGTTGTTTGTTTGTTTATTTTTAAATGTACAAATGCAGCATTGCTTTACTCCCCATCTCTTTCCACTTCCTTCTCATGTCATCCTCTGCCTCTTTTCGTCCACTTCCCCCCTCAACGCCCCCTCAGCTCTCTCCAGGGCGTATCAGGTTATCATTGGCCAACTAAAAGGGAAACAGGAAGTATATATTGCTCCATAGACAGAACTCTGGAGATACAAGATGGACAAACACACACACACACACACACACACACACACACACACCCCTACCTCAAATCACCCCGCTGTTTTGGAGCATGAATGTCTTTCCGCGAAAAAGGGAAAGAATGTCGTAACCCTAGGGAACCAGGTGACTTTGCAGGCTCATGTTTTATTTTATTTGCTCCGGCAGAGATGACTGGCGTTGGAGCCAATCACAACTGTTTATCTTATATTGGGTGGGTGTGATGCGATGACTGACAACTTGCACAGTCTTTGCGTTTTACACAAAATACATGATGATGTGAGAATCGCCAGAGGCCCCTTGATACGATATTATCAGGATACTTAGGTCAGGATACAATATTACTGTGATTTAAAATGTTCTGCGATTTGCTGGGTATTGTGATATATTGAAAATCATAAAAAATCAATACTTTGTGTCCAGGTATTGATACAATATCATTGCCCAAAATATTGCAATATAATGCTTTATTGATTAGGGACACTGTGGCAAGCATAACCCTCACTTACTAAAGATGAGTGTGTTGAGGCATTTTCAGAAACAACCAAGATGGCTGAAACTGATGTGAAACTTTCTGTTAAAGTACTTTTTCCAAATTCTGATGGCAAAACATGGCAACACACTACACCAGCACAGCTCATCTGTACATGCTGTAGTCTGTTTACACAGGGCCGTAGCAACGGGACAGGCAATCTAGGCAATTGCCTAGGGCCCCAAGCTGGAAGGGGGCCCCCAGAGACGGCTGACATTGGTCCATATCAATGACAATATGATGGAACCCCTATAGACACTGCAACAACAACGCGTTGGAATCCCCCCTAATGGGGCCCCCTACTAGCTGCTGCTTGCGAGTGGCTAAGTAGGGTGACCAGACATCCCGCATTGTGCAGGACTGCACAGCATTTCTGTCTCTTTTCATGCGTCACGCAAATTGAGACCATGTCCCGCATGATTGGTTGCCACACGCGCTAGCATTGGTGGAGTACTGTAGTACTATGGTACCTCACGGTACCACTACTGTGGGATAAGTTCAAAGTCCAATCTCAAGAGGTTGAGTGTCCATGTGCCGTCCAATAACGGCGCGCGCTGGCCACCTGGCACTCAATATGCTGCTGCGGTGGTTTGTATCCAGTGACATTTCAGGTATTAGCTGAGCTATTGAGTATCTTTAAGCAGTGAAAGTTGCTATTTATTTCTTTTTACTTGTAGGTTAGATTTGTTTATATGCTACAGTGATTTTTTTCCACAGAGCTCTACGGTGCGAGCATTTTACTCGCATTTGCGACTAAAAATAGTTTTACGCAAGCAAAACAAATCATTCAGGAGCACGCTGTGCGAGTACAGATTTCAACCAGCAGCAGAAACTAAAGGCGAATTCTACCGGCTGTGGGTTGAATGGGGGTCACAGACGCCGTATTCCTGTTAAATACAGCGCAAGATAAGGGCTTACTGGCGACGGAGAAGTCCGGCTCCAGGTCCAATAATTTCCTCTTTGTTGATTTCATGACTGCTCAGAAATACCTAAACAGCCGAGCCGTGGCAGCACACAGGTATGTGGCGTGTCAGAGGAAAAATGAGCCGTTCACATTTCTCTCTTTGTGGCAGGTAACGGCTGACAAACCTCACTGCACTTAAGGGACTGTTCTTTACTTGTCATGGGAGGAGGGTGGCTGGTTGATTTTTATTTCATTTATTTATTTTATTTTGATCCCCCCCATGTTCATCACTCATTGATGCCGTTTTTGAAGTATGAATATTGAAATATCATTGATGTATTATAGAAGTGATTTATCTTTTTATAAATGACAAAAGGCACATCTGCCTCATTTTTGCTGTGGTATCGTGATACTACTCAGAACCGTGATACTTTCATACCAAGGTGCCTCTTGCCTGGGGCCCCCAGAGTGTCTTGAAACAGCCCTGTGTTTATCTGTCACTCAATGCTACGTCACATCTTCTGTTGCTGTGACTAGTTGGAGGTCAATCCAAGGCATTTTTGTCTGCGGTGGGTAAAAACTCCTGTTGGAAATCAAAACTGAACTAAAGCCCAGTTCAGACCAACAATCTGTGATGAGACAAAACCATTTTAGAACATTGCAAAGAAAAGTTGTGGCGGTGTGAACTGGATGGTCTGAGCTTGACTCAGAATGGTGTCACCTGCAACACCTGCAACAACATAAAGCTCATCACCTGTTACTACAGCCAGTCGGCTTTTAGTGAAGTCGGCTGGTCGACTCAAAATAACGGAGACAGCATGTTCGCTTGCTGTGGTAGGTGCTCCGCCCCCACTGAGCCCTCTGTGTTGGTGTCTAACACTGGGTTGCTGCTGCTGCAGGCTGTATGTGCTTATGCCACCCTCCATTCATATTTTAAGAAGCTCTAAATTATATTCAGCCATAACATAAGTCTGAAAAAGTTGGAAATCAGAGCGGAAGTAGGGAGAGTTGTTGTATAGAGATGATACATCGTCTCATCTAGTTGCATTGGTGAATCTTTGGTCGAGCTGTAAAAGGTTCCAGACTAATTTGCATTTGCGAATTAGTCTGGCAATGCTAGGTTATGGGCAGATTATTACACAGGGGTGAAAATAGACAAAACATTGTTCTCTGCAGCTTTGAAATCTGTATAAAATCCCATGTCATTCAGGATCAGCTTACTTTCATAATTTAAACAGCAGTTGTCTAAAGGAATATATTTTTCAACAGCAGTGAAGTCTCTGATGCACGTTGCAGAACGGCCCAACGCTGCTACACAACTGTAATGTTCTCGTGTCAACCAACAACAGGATGTAAAAGTTGCTGAGGACGTGAGAAGAAAAGGAGGGACAGATCTCTGTTGTGTCAGCTCTCTGTCAGAGACAGATTGTGAAAGAAAAAAACGGACAAAGAGACAGCAAGCTCTGATAGCCCTGTGTCAGCATCCAGCCAGACCCCACACCCAGGGCGACTTGGGGACGTCGATGGATGGACGCCAGCAAGGTCAGCCATAACCTTCATGTTAACGTAAAGACTTAGTGCACACAAAACACACTGTGCACATGTATGCATAAAACACACAGACACACTTAACATGTAGCATAAAGCACAGTAAGTTCATGGGACGCCGGGGAAGAGACAGTAAACATGGCACTAATGAACGTGGTGCAACAGAGAGTGAGCGGAGATGATAGATCCAGAGAGAGACGGACACAGACAGGCTGGCACACACACTGTCTCAGGAGTGTAATTAATATGTAAGTTAAAGTACGTCTGCTACATGAGTGCAGTGTTCTCTTTGCATCCTGCTGTGCTCTCTATACCCGATGTGGTGGGGTTTTTTTTTTGTTTTGTTTTTTTATGACAGTGGCCCCGAGAGCTCAGTGTACTGCAATTTGAGAAAACACAAGCAAAGATGTTTAAGACTGAATTGTGTGGATCATCAGTTCTCTTGAGGACTTTGTTTTCTGCTTCCCTTGTTTCATGTTCTTCATCTGTCACCTGTTTCCTTCTGTAGGTCCTCTCCTCATGTATCATGTCTGGTTTCACTTCCTTCTTTGTGTGTTTTCCCACCTTAGAGTTCGTCTGCTCCACCCGGATTTGTTTCACCTGGTACTCATTTACCCTGCCGTCACCCGTCACTCGTTACCACCCTCCTTTCCTTGTGTATTTAGTCCTTGTGCTCCCCTTGTCTTCTGTAAGTTCATGTGCGTTGGTCTTCTGTGCTCCTTGCTGGATTCCCTCCCTTTGTTTCTCAATTGCCAGTTTAGTTTTTGTGTTTTTCATTTGTACTTTGTTTTACTTCAGTCATCACTTTTGTGGCCCGTTTGTTTTTGTCCTCTGGAATTAGTTCTGTGCCATTAATGCTCGCATTTTGTCATTTCAAATCTGCTTGCCTGATGTTCTGCATTTGAGTCCTTTTGAACTGTGTAACGTGACAGATTAAGTTACAAAACAAAGTTTCCAGGGGTTACTTAAAACTGATATTGTTGCCATAGTTGTGGCTCATGGAGTTACTTTTCCATTGACTCTCACTCCATAACTTAGTGTGATACAGGCTAAGTCAGTCTTGGAAAAGTCAGGACTCTGTAATGAAGGTGGAGTGGTTAACCGGACGTACATTTGCCAGAACTAACAGTTAATCTTCATCCATGACGTATTTTCTCTTTTAAAACTGAAAAAAATGATTTGTGAACACTTCAGATAAAGCATAAATCTGTCCAAGTAACTTTTCATGTGTTTTCTAACTCACTCTATGTCAGTTGCTCTCAGCGTCAAGTGTTGCCACAGATGGGTTTACACTGGAGTTAGCTAAAAATACAGGGCATCTAATGAATGCGTTAAAGAATGCCTTAGGTGCCAAATCACATGCTGAGGGCCATGACAAAGCTGCAGTATTTGACGCCCTGGGAATGGGCTGATTGTACACAAACCAACAAGCCAACACTTTGCAGTGTGGGGGTAGAGATGCTTGACCAACAGAAAAGTCTACATTTCTGGTCAGAAGAAGAAACACACCTACTTATATACATCATTAAAGACGTGGACATCAGCAAGTTTTTGGATAGGTGCAAATGCTGCAGCATTGACCCTTTGGCACCACGCATGTGGTGGACCGTAGCTCTGACCTCTTTTTATCATACATATTCACATATATATGTACCAATTCATATCCTTTATATTTATACTGTGTAACATGCCTATGCAATTTCCTACTGTACAATATTTTATCACTTACTGTGAAATAATATTTATAGGCTATATTTCTCTGTCTTTACACACCATATGTGTATTTCAGTTATCCTGTGCAAGTATCAGTCATGGACATGCTGAATCTGTATAGGTGAAAGGTGTATATAGTGTATATAGATTTAAGATAAATTTTTTTTTTCCATTTTATCTAATTTGCATTTTTGTGATAATCGTATCGAGCGTGTGTGTTTTGAGCACTCACTCACTTTTTTCGTTTCTCTTTTTCTTTTCTCTTGCTTCTCTTTAGCTGTTGTGACGTGTGAATTTCCATGGTGAAGACTTAATAAAATCTTGTCTTGTCTTGTCTTGTCTTGTCTTGACTTGACTTCTTCAAAAAGGAATTAACAAGAGTGACTGTGGTCACACAGTCCAACAAGTCCGCCACAGAGAAAAGACTTAAAGGATGAAGGCTGGTTAGTTTGGCAAATGTACATCTGGTAAACTGCCCCAGCTCCATAAAAATGCAGCACACAGTTGCTTCCCTGAGCTTTTCTATGGGACCTTCTATAAGGGGCTTATGGGGGATTAATACTTCTGTGTCAAATCAATGCCATACCTATGGCGTTACCTCTGCATCGACATAGAGCCTATGCCCTACCCTACACTCAGGGGTGCAGATCCGATGTCAGGATTGGGGGGGACACAAAAGTGATTTTTTTTTTTGCCCGTATGCAACTCATACCATGCCACCATAAATCATGACTTCGTAGAAGTCATATCATTCAAAAAGTACTGCACAGGGAATCATTTATTGTGCTTACCTTTCTTGTTTATTTGTCCTAAACATCCAACAGTGCGTATCACTGCTTACTTAACTGTTATATTAGTAAATCATAATTTTAAGGGTCTCGGGCATGTAATGTCTACTCATGTTCTTATCTTTCGCCTCCCTCCAACCCTCCCAGATCCCCAATTCTTCTCACCATCTTCCTTTTCTCCCAGTGTATGGGACTACTTTATGCATGATTAATTGATATGGATGAATATCAAAATATGAAGCCCGAACCAAGTTGTGTAAACTAACTGATCATGTTTTTACAATGCCAGTTATGCTGGTAAACAGTTCTAAAAAAAAACACAGTTCTAAGAACACAATAAACACAACACAAGTTGACCCAACAAAATCTGATTTACTTACATAAATTTATATAAAATCATTCCTTGTTTGTTTTCATCCGTCATTTTCCAGGACTCCCTGGAAGAAGAGAGCCTGTATCTGTATAACTCTTCTCATCTGTATAACTCTTCTTGTCTGTATATGTCTTGTCTGTAACTTGTCTGTATCACGGCTGATCCCCCCAGGACTCCACTCAGTCCAGACTGTCTCAGGAACGTTTATGGGTTGTTGCTGTTTGACAGGCAGGTAGGAGGCTCAGTTATCTGTGAGTGTAACTGTGCTGTAGGTTAACTTCGAGCAACCACTAGCTGGAAAATAGTACTAGCTAGCGAGCTAGTGCTGCTAAACTAGCTTCTAGCGAAGTTACTTCACTACAGGTGGCAAACAGAGTCTGATTACGTTTTTAAATCATTTATGGGCACACTACTGTTCTAGTATTAGTATTCTACTTTCGATCAAAATTACTCACAGAAAGGCATCTGCTTCTGCAGCAAATTACCAGAGCCCCAGGCTGCAGCCACTTTCAAGAGCTGAGAGAAAGATTGAGGGGGTCGGGTTTTTTTAAAGCCTGCTGATGTCATCAGCGTCTGTGTAAGAAACTACCCATTAATTTGCATTGTAGTGGAGGAGACCAGAGATGGAATGTGGAGTCAGAAATATATTTGTCAAACATTATTTGTTCCGCCATTTCAATCAATTCTTTTTAGATGTAAATCTAAAATGTGAAGAATGGGAAGTCTGAAAATACATTTGTTCAATTTTGAATAATTTAGGGTATTTTTATTGGGGGGGACAATTCATGTTTTTCAGAAACTGGGGGGGACATGTCCCCCCCGTCCCCCTGGGATCTGCACCCATGCCTGCACTGTAGCCTGACATGCCTCTCCCCAGCAATGTAACCATATGTCACAGCGACGCAGACTTCCTATCTATTTTTGTAAGCTGAACCCATATCCATCAGTGGAAACAAAGCTTTTATTTACTTTAATTTAACAGATAAGAAACAATAAATTATGAAGACAATAAAGCCTCCACAAAATAGCATTTTAAGTCTTGTGTGTGATTTACCCTGGCTTCATATGAGCAGAGTAAACCTCCGCTCATTGCTAGGCTAATTTAAACAATGTAAAATGCCATAGGCTGGCGCTAAAAACATTAGCATGTTGTATTTGTGGGGAAAATGTGTCCAGCAAAAGACAAGTGCTTTGTCTGTGAATGCTGCGAGTTATAGTGAAGCTGATTTGTGTACTTGTGTTTTAAATTCAATTCAATTCAATTTTATTTATAAAGCCCAATATCACAAATCACAATTTGCCTCACAGGGCTTTACAGCATACGACATCCCTCTGTCCTTAGGACCCTCACAGCGGATAAGGAAAAACTCCCCCAAAAAAACCCTTTAATGGGGGAAAAAAACGGAAGAAACCTCAGGAAGAGCAACAGAGGAGGGATCCCTCTTCCAGGACGGACAGACGTGCAATAGATGTTGTACAGAACAGATCAGCATAATAAATTAACAGTAATCCGCATGACACAATGAGACAGAAAGAGATGCAGAACAGACGGTAATGACAATAGCTTACAACAACATTAATGAAAGTAATAATATTATAATTATAGTTCTGGCTATTGTGGTACAACATGTTGAAAGTACATATTAATATCTGATAGTATACATATGTGACAATAATCATATGTGTATAATAACAGTAGTAGTGTATAATTGTCACTATTAATCCATGTTTAATGTGTGTTTTGAATCAACTAAACTTCACAGTACTTCACAGAAACCCCACCACCGCCTAGTGTTTTGGAGGTGTAACTGCAGAGTGACATAGACACACAACTGGAGATGTAACTGCATGAGTATAATAAATGCTCACAACGGCGTAGGCCACGTGCGTAGGCTCTGCACAGAGCTGACACAGTATAAATCCCGCTTTAGTTTGCCTGTACACTACATTTACTTACTTTGGATATGGTGTACAGCAGATATCTGCAATAATAACTGAATCATGTATTCAGGATGTTAAAACTGACATAAACTCCAACCATTTGCCCATTTTCCAACCATTGATTGGCAGTCAACTTCAGCAAAAGTCTGTATTTGGTGGTGTCTCTGTTTGTAACGTGTTTTGTTGTTTCATATGTTTGACACATAAGTGAAGATGCTTTCTTCATCTGCTGATGTTTTGTCTGCGCAGTTGCAGCGTGATATGCTTACAGGGTCGCCTCCATCCTTTACTGTATGAATACATCTAAACTGAATGTAAAGGTGCAAACAGTATGACTATATGAAGTCAGTACATGCGTGTACCCTCCTCTTTAATTGACAGAGTTAATTGTCAAAGGAGAGACAGATGGAGAAGGGAATCCTAAACAGACGATCATTCAGCGGCAACGAGGAGACTGTTGGGAACTCAGGTGTGTGACAGGTGACAGACAGGTTGTTTAAGACCTGAGCATCTCTGACCTGACCGATCAATCAGAATCACTTTTTCAAAGTCTAAACACGTACTTCTCTCCAGATTTAACTTGACTGTAAATAGGGAGGTAAATTATGGTTTCCTCCAGTGTTTTTCTCAAAACAATGGGGATAGATGACATCATTGCTGCTAATGCTATGTCTTCTCCCCTTAGCTGTCACTCAAAACATCTACAATCCACCAAAGGCTAAAATATGTGACCTCCTGTGTGACCCCGAAGGTTGACTGAGTGACTGTCAAGGTAATAGGTAGCTTCCAATCCCATCAGTGAAAAAAAGCAGTTGTGTGACCCTCCTTCAAGATTTAGGAGGTAATTTAAGGATTGAGGCGGACAGGCAGTGCTCGACTGCTGCAATTGGCAGGAGAGTTGTTATCGATGCAGAAGGCAGAGATGGGATGAGGGGTGAATTCCTGACTGAACAAGCTTAAAAGCACTTTGGTATGTTAAGAGCAAATGCTCAAAGGAGCCACAATACATCAGAGTGTGTGTACCATACAACAAGCTCCACTGAACAGGTAATACAATACGTGAACCTGATGATAACACAAGCAGAGCTGGATTACAGCTTATTCAGAAGCCAGAAAGCTTGAATTTCAGTTGCATTTGGAAATGCATGTTTTTAAGGCATGTTTGATTTGTCAGATGAGGAATGGTACAAAATTTACCAAAGCTAATTAAAAATATTTGCTTTCTTCCAAGAGTGAAAAGATAGATACCACTCTCATGTCTGTGCATTAAGTATAGAGCTGGAGCAAGGAGGTGGTTAGCTTAGCTTAGCATAAAGACTGAAAATTTAGGGAAATGTTAGCCTGATTAGCCTCCAAAGTTCAAATATACACCTACCAGCACCTGTACATATTTTTAATTAATCTGTGGGGAAACACAAATGTACAGTAAACAGTACAAGTTGTGGTTTCATGGGAAATTACAGTCATCAACTGTTACTACTGAAACCATTTCCTGGGAAACAGCCGGGCACAGCTGACTTGAGTGAGGTTCATGCAGCCAGCACAATAGCCTGAGTCACTTTGCATAGAACTGCTGAGCAGACTTTTAAAGTTGTTCAACATGAAATAATGAAAGCATGTAACTACATTATTTTTTTTAAACAAAACTGTAATTCAAAATAGATGTATTTGTGTTACTTCAAAGTGAAAGCATGAAAGTCTAACTTCTCATTTGGACAGAAGTGTGCTGGAGATGTTCTTCAGGATCCCGAAGATAAATCAGAAAAGACAAAGTAGACCAGCAGAAACTTCAAGGTGTGACAGTCTGCCTCTCTGTTTCTCCTCGCCCCTGTTCCCCAGGTGTCTTTTTTGCCCTTTTCTGTCACAGTGGGCACTTTTTACCTGCCATACATGCCATCTTCTCAGCTCATGCAATAGTTTTCCACTCACCGCACCTCTCCACCTCACCTACCTGCCAGCCTATCACCTGCCCACACATCTTCCACTCCTGCCGGTCCACCACACCCATCTCATCAAACTAACACCACTCACCTGTGGATCATTACTCCCTCCCACTATAAAGACTCCTATTGCGAGATTGTTCTTTGTCATTCAAGACAAGACTTCCAAGGGTTTATTCCCGGACTGCTTCCTTGTTTCCTACCTCGCCTAACTCTGACTCTCCTGCTTCATCTACTCCCCGGTAAACCACTCAGCCCTCTGTCCCCAACCAAGAGCTCTACTTCTGCTTTTCTTGTTCCTGTTCGCCTGTTGCCCATGGCTGTTTGGAGAGATAGTCACACAGCTCTCTATAGTGAGTTTACCTGTTCATCCACCAGTGGACTTCTGTGCTGTGGATTGCTTTGTGTGGCTGCACATTCCGCCTTTGTGTGTGCAACATGGATTCCACTCATCATTGCCAATGACAAGTCCCTCCCTGCCAACAGTTGGCTTCGCACCGGTGTGGCAGCTTCTCTTGTGAGCACTCCTGGTTTAGGCTTCCCTGCTCATTTGACATCATCTCCACCACATCTACCATCACACACGTTGGAACTATTTGCTGTTAATGTGCATTCAGCGCACGCCACTGACTCACCTGCTTTTGGCTTTGGTGTGTCACACCCAGTGCTTGGAGCCAAACCCATGTCTTGGGAGGCTCCAAGTCACGACACTGACTGTTACTGTTGTTTCACCTGCCTGATCACTCTGTTTGACAAGTGGTTTCAATAAAGACTATCATAAACTGTGCCTCTGTTTGTGGTGCTGCTATTGAGTTCTTACCATACCTGTGATACTTGTCCATCCATCCACCAGATGCCCTCGGACATTCCTTCCTTTTCTTCATCACCTGACAGCCACAGATACCCATCTACACCTGTTCCCCCTTTCCTCATCTGTTCTTCAGTTGCCTGGCCTTCCTTGCCCACCTCCAAACCCACCTGCATCTCATTCCCTCATCAGCCTCTCAGTTCATGTACTAGCCCAGTTCCAGTCATTTCTTGACAGACTATGGTTCCAGTGCTCCTTCATGCTGGAACAGGAACCTGAGACCTAACTCAGATCCAATACCTGATCCTTCCTGTCTGCCTACTTGTGCCTGTACCCTCAATAAATCACTGTACTGATCGTGTCTACCCACTTCACCTGCAGCTGGGTCCTGTCCCTTTTCTCTACTACATCTTGACAATCTCACTTTTGAGAAGAAAGCAAAGCAAACATGCATTAACTAATTTTATGGGCCACTGTGGGGCAGCAGAAACAAGCTAATCACAACACGTAATTGATGTGGTGTTACCCATCCAACAGTCACTCTCCTGAAGCTCTGTTTTGGTCTCCACCAGCTGCTAAATGCTGTACTGCTGCTCACCTGCTAGTTGCTATACCAGTTAGTTTACAGTGGTTTAAATCAAAGCTGGAAAATTGGTTAATGAGAGCCATGGGATTGACGGTAAATCCAAAACAATGAGCTGACAGACACTAAAACACTGTAGAGCTAAGGGGAACTGTGGATCTCTGCAAGCGACACATTACACACAGTACATCCAAAGTGACACATTACACACATTACATCCAAACTTGCTCATGTGGTTCAGACAACCATGAAGGTCATGGGGAGGAAGGAACACCAATCCCTCCAGACACTATATGAGCAGTCTGGTCTCAGACAAGCACAGACTGTCTGATTCTTCCTACATTCTCCACGCTGAGTACAAGCTTTTGCCTTCGGGCAGATGACACCGGATGCCCAATGAGTTTTAAAAATGAATTTGTGCCAACCTCAATTATGATTTGAAATAATGTCACTTAATGCTTTAGGGGTTGTGTTGTGTTTTGCTCATGGTCGTCTGTTGTGTGCTGGTGTTATGTGCAATACATTAATGGCTGATGTGCAGTACTGTTATGGGTAGTATTTATAGACTATTTTTGTAAGGAGTCGATGCTTGTGCAGCTCCCAAGTCCAAGACGAATTTCCCAACAGAGAGAAAAAAATATTGTATTGTATGGTTCAGCATTACATGCTGAAACTTTCAGGGGGCCGACTGGCATTCACTTGCAAATGTCAAATTAATATGTACCGACCAGGACAGCTCAAAATGCCCACAAAGAGACACACAACCACAAAAAGTTGCATAAGGACTGTAAAGAGAAGCAAAACCAAAAGAAAGTCTGTGTGTCTTGCTCCTATGTAGGAGAGGTGGTGGGGCCCTTAACGTATGTGTGCCCAGGGGCCCATTGTTTCATAATGTGCCCATGATTACATGTAGTCTAAAGTGAAGTACCTCAGTGGTGGCTGCAGTGTAGCGTTCACTTGTAAATGAAAAATGTTCTTCATCTCTTCAAAGTAAAAGCCATAAAAGCAATACAACCACATGCATGTCATGACTTGAATTATATGGCACATTAAACCAAATGATACACTCAGTGATAGATGTTGCAATCAGTAACTGCAAAATGAAAACATTTAATTACACTCAGTGTATTAATTTCACTTCTATTTCAAACCTTAAGAGGGATTCTGAGGACCTCCGTCTTCCATAGAACAGGATCTATAAAGTCGGACAGCTGCGCATTGTTTTGTAAGTAAGTCACATCTCTGTTTCAACACAAACAGGTCACATGAGGACAGTCTCTCCTTAGAGGTTGAGATGTGTAAGGAGGGGTAAAAGGTTAAAAGAGTTAAAGGTATGTGTCATCAAACCGTCTCCATAAAGGAGTAAAATCCTGCAGGAGTTGTGTGACGTAGCATGCAATGTGTTTGTTTACCCTTTTGCACCTGTGGCTTAGTCATTCTAATTACATCCATTGATGGTTCTCTTTTCCTGCGTCTCTAGAAATGAGAGTTAAGGGTTTAATTAGTCCTCCATGACCCTCATCAGAGCCAGTCTACCTCAATAACACTTGCCTCAATCAAAGGGAACAATAAGCACATGCAGGTGCACACAAATGTGAATGGATGGACCCTTGGAGGGGGTGTACGCATGCGCGCGCGCACACAGACACACAGGCACACACTCATACACTCACTGGGGGCAGAGGTCCCCTCAGGATTAGTCAATTATTAAGCGGTCTATCCCACCAGGAAAGAGTGTTATTGATTGATTATCACTATAGGTTTAATAATTTAGTTGTTTTAATAGCAGAGATATGGAAGCAGAGGGGAAGATGAAGGGGTGGAGCCAGAGGAGGAGGGGGAAGAAGAGAAAGGGGACGAGAGGAGAAGACGTCATGGAGAAGTGAAAGGAAGAAAAACAGGAGAGCAGTGAAAAGATGAGGGGTGCTAAAGAAGAGCTGAATGGTAATGAGCCTGTGGACAGTGAGACAAATCCCCAGACTGAAACTTTTGATGGAGCGAATAAAAGAGAAATCTTGTCTTTCCTTTAGAGTCTTCTGTCGATGTTCCCTTGTGTCACTTCTGAATCTATAACTTCCCTCCCTGAGCCAGAGGGAAATATGTGATGTCTTCTCAATCAAAAGAACACGAAGCGCTTGAGCAGAAAATAACAGCTGAAGACATGGCGAAAGAACTACTTAATAATTACAAAAACAAACAAATACATACATATAAGGCTACAACTTAAGCCAATTATTTTCTCGACTGATAGATCAAACTGTCTATAAAGGCTCAGTTACACCAAACTGACATCAAAGATCTAGTGGCAATGAAGGCCAACTGTTACATCGCCTCATGTCACCTGTGTCTCGGTCAGAAAGTTGCACTTGAACACAGTTCACACTTCATTCCTGCTTGCAGGGAAATAACTCTTTATAGCAGGAGGCAGGGGTAGTCTGTATTCATCAATCAAGTAGGGAAACCTGATGTTGAAAGACCAAAGCATATTCACTGTGCACTAGCAAACAACAACATATACAATTATGAACTGTTTCTGCTAAAGAGGTCAATTCCAAAAAAATAACAACACACTCTCACTCCGACCTCGTCACATATTGATGTTTTGGTCATGGACTTTCCACATCCACATATGTCGTGCAAGGTACCCTGGGTGCCTTGGTTGTTGACGTTCTTAAACACCATGTCAAGTTCTGCCTGTTACCTGTATTCTCTTCTTCAAAATACACTTCTGATTTCTCAGGAAATTTAACATTTACATACAGTCTCTTTCAAAGTAAGAGCACTACATCGGTACAACAATGCGAATTGATGTTTTTCTTCATTCAACAACAAACACACATGGTGGGTGTAGGCAATAACAGGAAGTGGTTATGTTTAGGAATCTTAGAATCTTAAGGGACGCAAACACTGCTCTCTTGAGTGAAAGTTAATGTTTTTTGGACCCATCCCACACTCCCGCCCGCCCCACTCGGACTTTCGCCACTTTAACTTTCCTCCTTGTTCCGCCGCATTTCCCCCTGACGCCGCTGGGCGCAGTTAAAACAGCAACTGGCAGCATATCGTGCCAACGTTAAAGGACGGCTTTTTCGTTGGTTTCTGATGCCGCAAGTTACTGCCCAAGGGCTGTATTTCAACGACTTTGGAGTAAGACCGGACTCAAATAATCTTACCTAATATAAGAAGTTTGTTTACCTCATGCCCTCTTGACCTGTTTGATTTCCTCACTTCTGTTTTTCTTTTCTTCCACTGAACTACCAGTCAGAGCAATTTCACTCACTAACAGACGTTTCCATTACTGATTCAACAGACATGTGCCAACGGCTCAACACTGACCAACAGCTGACTGTCCACTTGGTGTGTCAGGACCCCAAAAATGAAAAAAGATCAGGGAGAAGTTTTTGTGCTCAAAAGTTTGGATAACAAATCAGGTGCATATGAGATAAGTGTGCACACATTTTGTTTTTTTCCCAAAATCTAAAAATATTCAGTTTACTTTTAAACCACAAGCAGCAAATCATCACATTAGAGAAACTGGAAGCGGTATGTGGTTGACTTTTTTGCTTGACAAATGACTTTACCAAGGTCAATCAGTCAGATAATCGTTCAATCGATTCTTAATTTCAGCTCTAATACATCCACAGGTATCAGTATAAGTGCACCTTCGCTGGCATAGACATTTGGATTTGCTTCATTATTGATATTAAAAATAAAAAAAATCAACGTTGCACAGCAATTAAAGCCTAATCACACTATCATCATGATATCATCTGCATGCAATTAGCTTCTCCGACAATCAGCACTCTGAAATTCAAATCAACATGGCTTAAAGTTCAAGTCTGGGAGCTCACAGAAATCATTACAGACACTGTTTGTTTCAGAGTAATTTTTCCAAACCAATATGCTCTGCTATTTTCATTACGTATAGAGGATGTTTTGCATGTGCATCCTCCCTCTGTCTGTTTTGTCCTCCATGCTCGTCTTTCAGGCCGCCATTTCAATTCTTCTCATGATCCATCACTGGCTCCTGAGTCGGGACTGTGTAAAAAGGATTGTGTGAATTGTGAAAATAGTAAGACACCAGGTCAGCCACCCTTACACCTGCACTTTAAATCCATGGCATTTTGTCCGATGTGTTTCTCCTTGTTAAAAATGCATGAACCGACTGTACAGGAGAGGCTCTTCAGCCCAAGAAGCACCGCTTGTCTAAAAAATTCATGGAAAAGGGTTTTTATCCCTCACTTGTTTTGTGGAGGTGAAGAAGAGGAGGAGATTGTTGTCCAATGCCGTCAACCCGGTGCAACCCTGACCCCGTTCCAGCTGGACAAAAACATGTTGGCCCAGCGTTCACATATAAAAACACACATAGACCTTGTCAGAGCTGTGTGCTCATTCACCCATTGTTCTGTGATATCATCCCTAGGCTAACTCCTCATGTGCTCATCCACAAAACAAAATGAGAGAACAAGATGGATGATTCTGCTTTATCACAACTTGTGCCTTATTTTTGTAGTAATAACAACATTGTATTCAACAAGTTAATTTCTAGAATTTGGGAACAAGGCAGCATCACAAAAGAGTCAAGGTTAGCTAACCCACCTGTTCCTAATAGGTTTGATAGAGAAATTCAAAAACTGAAATAATTGTGCTTGACAGTTTATTCCTGACTGATGAAACTGCAGATGACAAAGTCATTTCCACCTGAGGTCCACCTGGAGCTGCTGACTGCATCACAAGGTCTTCATCAGCAGATGAAGTCTCGCTCAGTTATCATGGAGTTGTCAGTATGCAAACCATGACCTTTTCCTAAAAACATAGCGTAGCTAAGAAATTTATGCCTTTTGTTAAGGGTGTTACCGGCTCACCCCTTTTCACCTTTAAGGGCAGTGGCCTTGTGGGTGACCTGTGAGGGTGTAACGTGCTTCAGTATGTGTGGAGGGAAGCAGCTCTCTTGAGGTGAAGTCATGGTGAGGACAACAGGCAGCAAAGAGTGAGGATAGTCAGCAGAATTAAGTGTCAAGATAAGCTCAGGGCTGCTGTTAAACCTCATGAGAAGGCCATGTTTATTATTCTGTGGTTAAGACAGCAATGAAGCCATTTTTGGTAAATGGCACCCAAACACCTCACCATCCATCCTTCTGCTGAGTGGTCCGGACCTCTAGAAGCTAGTTACCAGCTAATTAATGAGCCAAGCTAAATTAACATTAATGAGCCAATGTGTTCAGTTCAGAGCTTGTAAGCTGTCACTGAGAGAGGTAACAAAGGGTAACTTGGTTATTTTTCAACCTTGACACTATTGTCCCATGTTTTTGCATCTAAGTGACTCATCAGTATTGAGCGAGAGCACTGCAGCCGGCAGCCACAAAACATCCTGCAACGCAATAACTCTGGGCAATTGTGCACCGTCAACAGATATAATAAGTGTCTGGTGATATTATGGATAGGATCCCTACAGAGGTTGACCTCTTTGTTGAAGACTAAAATACTTTTTGTTAATTAGAAACAGCCCTGACATTGCTATCACTAAAGCCACCTGACTCCATTCAAATAAACAGTACTTTTATTATCATAAAACACACCTCATTCAAAGTCAACAGAGGCAAAAATAAAACTCTTAAAGGGAAATTTCGGTTTATTTCAACCCGTCTCCTATCGTCCTAAATTTGGTTCAAGTGACTAGTGACATACAGATAATAGTTAGCATGTTAGCCGTTAGCCTAGATACAGCCGTAGCGTCAGACAAAGTTAGTCCACTAAACAAGCTTTTTTTCCACAAAGACCGCCTCATATCGTTAGGATAAATGTCAGAGAACATATAGAAAACGACATGTAAACATGTTGTCTTACCTTACCCGTGTGGTGCCATGTTTGTTTATCCCTCTAGCTCTGCTTTCCAAAGCGCAGCCGAAATATATCTCACCAGCTCTAGATAAAGCCCAGCCGGATACTAACATTACTCCAGATGGAGGTGTCTCGTCCTCGGTCACATCCAGACCTTGAAAATAAGGCTGCAACCAGTCCCATTCCTTGCAACACAGGCACTCCTCTTCTGTGGGCACTGGGACACAGCATCTACAGGTACACCACCAATCTCCAGAGCTACGCAGCCTTGCAGCAGCCATTCCTTCTCTCTCGTCCTCTAACGTTACCTGTTGCGCCTCTCTCTCCTCCTCCTCCTCCGTTCAGGCGACCGTCTGCCTTCCAGCTGTTGCTGCTTGTTCAGGCACGCTATGAGATCGCTGCTTGTTCTCACGATATTTCGGCCGCGCTTTGGAAAGCAGAGCTAAATTGTAAACAAACATGGCAGCACACCGGTAAGGTAAGACAACACGTTTACATGTCGTTTTCTATATGTTCTCTGACATTTATCCTGACGATATGAGGCGGTCTTTGTGGAAAAAAGCTTGTTTAGTGGACTAACTTTGCACTTGAAGGTATGCCCGTTCACTTACGTTTTAACAGTGCTGACGCTATGGCTGTATCTAGGCTAACGGCTAACATGCTAACTATTATCTATATGTCACTAGTCACTTGAACCAAATTTAGGACGATAGGAGACGAAATGAAATAAACCGCAATTTCCCTTTAAAACCACCTTGGTTCATCTTCCGACTGTTCCAACAATTGCTTATTCTGATTTGGTTGAAATAAACCCTTAATTCACCCAGTTAGATGTGAAAACATACTGGCTGTACACACACTTAAATTGCTGTTTATTTAAATGGAGTTAGTTGAAAGACATTTTGGGTCTGTTTCTGGTTAAACTAAAAGGATCTAACTCTTAATAAAAAGGCCTATCTCTGTAGGGATCCTTTCCATAAGTTGTCAGACACTGAAAATCTGAGCCTGTCGGTAGCAAAAACAAACACTTTTAGTAGACGTGAACTGACAGTGCTCAGTTGCCCCAAGTGGTTACACTGCAGCCTGTTACACTGCTGCCAGCTGCAGCAGTCTCTCTCAATGCTGGACCAGTTTCTAAAATTGTTGTTCCCATTAGTTGCTTGGACACAAAAACATAAGAAAGCAGGATCCTGGTTGGAAAATACCAAAGTTACCCTTTAACCTTTAACCACAGCTTTGTAACTTCAGAAAAGCTTCATGTGTTGTTCTACATAGAGAACATATTTTGCTTGTTGTTTGATTTGGAGCGCCTGGTGTTTTATCAGCTGTTTTCAAGGTCAAGTATCATCTGTTGAGATCGACTCTAAACCTGCAGTAACTGATTTTTTTGGGCACTGTGGGCAGCAGATACAAGCTGTGAACACAACATCAACATATGATATGAGGATCTTGTTACAACAGTGGCCTATCTACACATCCAGCAGATACAGAGCGACATTATCAGTCATTTGGAGTCGTGTTTCTGTCCATCTCTTGAATTTAAGTTCAGTATTCACTCTTTTCTAGCTCTGTTTTTGGTCCAGCTCTTGCAGGAAAAATCTGGCTCTTAGCTGCTAAATGCTCCTCTATGTTCTCGTTGTGTTCTAGTCTCTAATTGTGTCTCTCTGCTGTTTGGTGTTGAGTAGGTGGTGTGCAGTGGGTTTTTAGGATTGTTTAATATTCATACACACAAAGCCATTATTAAACGAAGCTGTTAAGGCTCATTTCCCCTGTCAGTGAGCACTGTTTTAAAGTCTTGGTGGTTTAGCCACGGAGCTGTGAGCCAAGTCAACAAACTGTTCCGCTGAGGCCGCCGAGGTTCAAACCCCAAACACACCACTGCTCTCCACCCCTGACCACAATTCCCAGCTGCCCTAACACCACTTGCACACGAATAAGATGCATCCATAAGTCCTGCAATTCATGACCCAGGTAACAATTTGGCCCTTAACACTCACCGCACTCCCACAAACAAACACACACCAGCGCACCCCTCCTCCCCGTACAGGAGAGTCACTGGTGTGATTGTATTATTGATCGCCCTGGATATGTTTTTTTTTTTCTTCCTTCTTAAAAGCATTTAGCAATCTGGCAATTAGTTAGAGCTTAATGTAGGATGTCAAAACAGAGCTATTGATCCAGCGGGGCAAGGAGGAAAGATTGATCAGTCAACTCATTACGTTGCTGGCGCTGCCTCGTCATAAACACTCCAGATGAGACTCCATCAAAAGCCCATCCCTCGTTCACTGGCTCTCTTCTTCGCTCTCTCTGCATCAGGCTCCCCAGTGTTTTCTGCTTTTGGCTCCTGATGCCTGAATGCACTGTCTACACATGGTTTGAATTGGGACTTATTTTTCGTTCTGCTTATTATTGCTCTCTTGCTGTTTGTCCTTTATTCGATTGTTTTTTTACTTATTGAAACCTATCAGCAAACAATTTATTTCCTTCTTTTCTCCCAGTATTAATGTTTCTACCATCTCTCGCAGTATGTTTCTTTCTCTGTGTCCTTCAGGCATTTCAGTTTACAACAGGGAAATATACAAGCAGCATTAAAATCTTGGAAAGGGCAAATAAGCTGATTTAATTTAGCTTGCGTCACCTACATCAATTCATTAGTCAATCATACGAAAATCAAGCAGTTGCAGACACACTTGATTCAATTTGCAGAAGCATGTGGCTCAGCAGTCATTTTAGAGTGTCGTATTGTTCAGTGGACAGACGCTAAGCTCATTAAAGGTGGCCCAAGCTGCAAAATAATGAGGGCTGGCATTTATCAAGCACTTCACTGTTTGAATTTTGATTAAAGTTGTTTTTTTCTCACATCGGCAAATCAAATATTCAGCAGTTTGCTGCAGAGCAGATGGATTAGAATATAAGGTATAAATGAGGAGATCAGAAAACAGATGACACTGGCTTGACAAATTAGACAAAACGAGTTTGGTTAGTTAACTAGGCTTAATACGATATAATTAGCATTTATATCTTTGTTGTGCATAAGCCTATGACATGAAAGGAATAGTTTTAGGACAATGGTTCCCAACTGGTCCAGCCACAGGGTCCAGATTTGTCCTTGATCATTAGTTAAAGGTCCACACTGTGTAATATATTCAGCGTCATACTTTCGTTTAGCCATGAGCTAGTTTGCTGTCTCTGTCAAATAGCTGTCCATTAGTCACTCACTCTACAGCAGAAAATGGCACTTCAAAATAAAAGTTACTGCCTCAAGTGAGGAAGTTCACATATCTCGGGGTCTTGTTCACGAGTGAGGGTAGAATGGAACATGAGATGGATCGGCCATTTGGTGCAGCTTCTGCAGTGATGTGGGCGCTGCACCAGTCCATTGTGGTGAAGAGGGAGCTGAGCCGGAAGGCGAAGCTTTTGATTTACTGGTCCATATACGTCCCAACCCTCACCTATGGTCATGAGCTCTAAGTAGTAACTGAAAGAATGAAATTGCGGATACAGGCGGCTGAAACAAGTTTCCTCTGTGGGAGGGCTGGGCTCAGCCTTAGAGATAGGGTAAGGAGCTCAGATATCCGAAAGGGGGCTCGGAGGAGAGCTGCTGCTCCTTTGCGTTAGAGGGATCAGTTGAGGTGGTTTGGGCATCTGATTCGGATGCCTCCTGGGCACCTGTTAGAGGTGTTCCAGGTTCCTGGTAGGAGGTCCCGGGGCAGACCCAGAACACGGTGGAGGGATTACCTATCTCATCTAGACTGGGAACACCTTGGGGTCCCCCAGGAGGTTACTGGGGAGAGGAGGGATGTCTGTGGTGCTTTGCTTGGCCTGCTGCCCCTGCGACCCAGCCCCAGATAAGTGGATGAAAATGGATGGATTAAAAGTAAAATGTGTTTGTTACAAACTTGACATGTTTGCAAGTCACTTGTGGTCCACTCAGAATGAACCCATGACCCACTTTTGGACCTCAACCCTCCAGTTGGGAACCACTGTTTTAGGAGATATATGTCTGCTGCACCTCTGACCACATGTGGCATCATCAAAAACGAACACTGAGTTTGGTCAACGATACACTGTTAATAGTGTTTGTTAGGGTAAAAAATTATTTTGTATTTCGATTTGCATAATTTTATTTTGATTTTGCATAATTTTATTGTCTACAGTTTATTTCAGCTTGAGGTTACTGACATAATACGTAATACAAAACACGTAGATTTTTTTGACATATTTAAAAAGACAATAAAGCATGAATATCTTTAACTCAATTTTCCCCGGCACCTCCTGGCCTTAGGGAGGTCTGGATCTGAGTCAACATGCACCAAGGCTCATGAGAAATGCTCTGAAATAAATACAGAAATTTGCAATCCCACATAAAATGAGCAGACTCCATTCAATAATAATGATCATGTGATTGAAAACTCCAGATCAGCTACTAAATAAGCCTTGAGGTGTTACAGTCTGTTTCTCTGTTTCTCCTCTTTCCTATCCTGGCCCCCTTTATTGCCATTTTCCATCCGTCCACTAGATGTCCTCAGACTTTCCCTCCTTTTCTGTATCACCTGACTGCCACACCCATCTACACACCTGTTCCCACTTTCCTCATCAGCCCTGCAAATATCTAATCAGCCCTTGCATTCATTGTCTGCCACTTTGTCAAAATTGCTTTTTGCTGTTTGCTTTCAAACCTCTCGTCCCTGTACCCTGTAATCTGGTTGGAACCTGTGCCTGACCTTCTGCCTCATTTTGGACTTTAGTTTCCTGCCTGCCCTTTTGGATTCATTTGTCTGTTTGGACTGCGTTCACTGCCTCATGACTCCTGCATCCTGCATTTCCTGAGCTGTGACATGAGGCGAGATTTTTAAGATGTATCGCAGCTTTAACCTTTACATGGAAAAGAAGAGGCTCCAACATGTAACTCTCTAAAATCATAATCAAAACTGTCTTTAGCTGTCTTTATCCTAAGTTATAATATAAATGCCCCCTGGCTTTAACTGGGAGCATGTCTGTTTCCTCCTATGTTCCCTTAGTTCTATGTTCCCTTAGCCCTGTGTTCCCTCAGCTCCATGTTACTTTAGCTCTATGTTACCTCAGCACTATGTTCCCTCTATCCTGTGTTCCCTTAGCTCTGTTCTATGCTCAGTTCTATGTTCCCTCTATCCTATGTTCCCTCAGCTCTATGTTCTATACTCAGCTCCATGTTCCCTTAGCTCTATGTTACCTTGGCTTTATGTTATTGCCTATTTTTCGTTCACTATATTTTGCCTCAGCCCTATGTTCCCTCTATTGTATGTTCCCTCAGCACTATGTTTCCTCAGCCCTATGCTCCCTTAATCCTATGTTCCTTTGGCCCCATGTTACCCCAGCTCTATGTTCCCTTACCCCTACATTCCCTTGGCTCTATGTTTCCTCAGCATTATGTTCCCTCAGCCCCATGTTCCCATGGCTTTATGCTGAGGAAACATAAAGTCATGTTCCCATGGCTTTATGTTTCCTCAGCACTATGTTCCCTTAGCTCTATGTTCTATGCTCAGTCCTATGTTCCCTAAGCCCTATGTTCCCTTAGCTTTATATTCCCCGAACTCTATATTCCCTCAGCACAATGTCCCCTTAGCTCTATGTTCCCTTAGCTCTATGTTCCCTTAGCTCTATGTTCCCTTAGCTCTATGTTCCCTTAGCTCTATGTTCACTTGGCTCAGTGTTCCCTCAGATCAGTACCTCTGCCAGTGAGGTCATGTTTGCACCCATGTCTTTCTGTTTGATGTTTTGCCTGTCTGTCTTTCTGTTTGTAGTTATCAGTATTATTAGGTCCCAGTCAGACAGAGTGCATTTGCAGCTTGCTGTGTCTTTTTTAAAACTGTTTCTAGGCAACCACAGGAACACCTGTCCTAAGTTAACCTCTTAAACTCACAGATCTGTGCCTTAAAATATGCATAAAACATGTGCAGGCAGAGGGCACATAGGGACTGGACACAGAGAAAAAGACGTGTGGGCACTGAAACCCTCAGAAAAAGGAGCAATCACAGGGACCACCGGCTGGTCCAGGTGCTTAGTCTGGGTGATGGATGGATCCAGGCTTATTTTAGGATGAGTTAGGGACTGTTTGACAATCTGCTGTGAATCATCAAGCCTAATTACAATGGTGGTGGTGGTGGTGGGGTGGTGGGGTGGGGTGGGGTGGGGGGGGGGTGTTAAAGTGAGCTCAAGTTAGCTTCACACAAACCACATACAATGCTAGTTATTGTCATCTCCGCCACAGATGCCTATGACGTTGGGTGCTTTCCATTCTATGCTGAAGTTTTTTCAACTCGAGGAGTTCAGGGTACTCCTGCAAATATAAACACGAGGTGCTCAGAAATGCAAAAGCAGCAAGCAAAATGCTTCACTCTCACTGAAAACTATTACAGATAGATCGGGCCCTCAGTGTGATATCTCGAAGTTATACACAGAAGGAAACATAGGGCTGACCCCCAGCTTTGCACACACAGACATGAGATTGATATCAGTCTTCTCGTCTTGCTCAATAATAAAACAGCAAAGTATTGTATTATTTAATAGATTGTATAAATGTTGTGTATTTTGTACTAAAGCTGCCTTATCTCACTCTTTCTGCTCCTGAACCTTTTGACCTATGGCTGCTCTTGTGATCCATGTGACAGCATGATTTGTTTGTTGTTTTTGTCTCAGCTCTTCGTCTTTCATGTGTGTGTATGTGTGTGTGTTATTGTTGTTTTCCTATGGAGGAAAAAAGAGTGAAGTGAGAAGAATAAGTGCATCATCAGGAGGGGTCGGGTAATATAACAGCTGTGTCTGATGGACTTTGAGATTCACCTCATTTTCCATTTGTCTCCAGTCCATTCAGCCCTTTATCTCTGCTGCACTTCTGCTTGTTTTCAGTGTTTCACTTGATAACAGCTTTCAAATGGGATGTCAGCACATTTAGAAAGGAAAACAGCAGGAGCATAAAAGATAGCACTGAAGATGTTTTTTTTTTCTTTTTTTTTTGGATCAAGTCTAGACATCTGTTCTTACCAAATCCTCCTATCTCCCTCTGTTTGTCTTCCTCCTTTCATCTCTTTCTCTGTTGTTGTCCTCTCTCTCCGTCTCCTCTTTCTCCCGTTTTCCTCATCTTCTCCAGCCGGCACCACGGCTTCCTCTCTCTCCCCTCCTCGCCTCATCCCCTCCTGTGCCCCAACAAGTGTCTTATATTTCCAATGATGATTTAGCTCATAAATCTTGATAAAGCCACTGGCTGTTCCGTTTCGGTGGAACAGGAAACTCTTGCAGGAGCAGGAGGAGACAGAAGATGAGGAATGGCTCTCGTTCACGAGGTTGTCCTGTTTTTCTGTGTTTTCCATTTTGATGGTGTCCTCTGGGAGAAGGCATGCTTGTGTACTGAGAACGCCTTTTTCATTGGAATTCACTCAAGGGATCTGAAGAGGTGTTTGTAATCATATCTGTATTTGTTCAGCAATACTAATATTTGTGTCTGTGTCTAATCCTTTCTGTTTTTGTTCTAAGTGATCCATTACTTCTAATCATTTTCTAGCCACCTCATGCGTTTACCAGTAATAATTAAACAATCCAACATAAAACCTGCGAAAAGGAACATTTTTCTCTTTTTTGGCCCCAGCAGACTGGCAGGGCAACAAAAATCAAACCTATCTCCTTAAAATGACATTTATATATTACTAATTTGCTTTGCAGGAGATGTAGTTTCTGCCACGATTACGTTCAGCTGCAGCAACTTTTTGTTTGAGTAAAGGGACCAAGTAGGGAGTTGATCAGCATGGAGGATGTCTGTACAAAGAACAAAACATCACTGGAGACCAGGGTTTCAAAACTCGGGGTGTAAAGCACTTTGGTTAAGGTTCAGGAAATGTGGTTTCCATTAAATGTTAAAAAAGTATACGTCTTGACTTATGTGACAAGTCCCTGTTGACTTTTTCAGTATTAAAGCCAGACTATGTACCCTTTGAGAGAAGAAATAACATGGTCATTTTTTAAAAGAAGATTTGAATTCAGAAGTTATAAAACACACCCTTGAGCCCAGTTCAGACCAAAGATTTATGACGAGATGAGTTGATACATGCAACTATTTGCAACGAGTCATTCTGCAACGTTCTAAAAACTTGCCGGTTCACACCAATGCAACTAGATGAGACAGTGTATCACCTCTATGCAACAAGTCTCTGTACTTCTGATTTCCAGCTTTAGGCTTATTTTGTGGCTGAATATAATTTGTCGATTCTTAAAGTATGAATGAGGATAGTGATAGTGAGATACTGGCTACAGTTGCATTTGTAGTAATGATGAAACGGCGAAAAACATAAACAAAAAGGAGCATCAGACGGACTGTATTCATAATAAATACTCCACAATAATATCGAAAACCAGCACCAGTTAGTTAGTCAATGAGAATGTGTGTGAGGGAGGTATAAGCACATGCAGTGAGCAGCAGTAGTGACCCACCGTCTGTTCTAAAACATTTTTGTCTCATCATGAATCTTTGGTCTGAGCTGGGCTTTACTCTGTTTACTACACTCAGAGGTTTTGCTACCGCAGCCCAAGCGGCAACCTCCAAGGCTGAAAAATTAAGCAAACGTGACAGTGCCAAGAACTGCAGTTCCTCTAATGGCCACTGGAGTCTGGCTCCAGATGTGAGTCTGTCCCTACAGACCCCCCCTATTTAGATGCCCAACTTCACAGCAGAAATAAACATGTTTACAGCCTGACACAGACATAGTTTTGGTCTCTATAGCTAATGTCAACATTCATAACAACTGTACAAGAGGTGAATTTTTATGTGCTTCACCCATTTTTATTTTATTAAAGGGATAGTGCACCCAAAAATGAAAATTCAGCCATTATCTACTCACCAATATGCCGAGGAAGGCTCAGGTGAAGTTTTAGAGTCCTCACATCCCCAGGGGAGAGGGGCTAGCAACAGAACTCCACCTAATGGAGGCTTATGGCGCCCCAGATTCAAACGTCCAAAAACATATAATTGAAACCACAAAATATCTCCATACTGCTCGTCCGTAGTGATCCAAGTGTCCTGAAGCCCTGACATAAAAAATTGTTTGGAAAAATGGCATTTAAACTCTGTTTTTAGCCTCATTGTAGCCTGTAGCTCTAACCGCCTCTCTGTGCACTGCGCTCACATGTGCGCATCAGGAGTTGTTGCTGAGTAGATAAAGGCTGAATTTTCATTTTTGGGTGTACTATCCCTTTAAGGCTTGAAGTCACACATATTTAAGGTTGTGGCTGCTTTGAGTGATAAGCTTTCTGCCGATTGTGTCCTCAGATTCTCAGTCAGATCCACCTCTCGCTCCTCCACAGTGCCACCCTCTCGTCAAAACATGGTCATTTCTGGCTCCAGAAAGCCAAGATGGAGACGGCTGAAATGCCAAACTCATAGCTTCTAAACGGGAGTCCACAAACCAATGGGTGATGTCCAGGTAGCTACGTCCACTATTTCATACAGTCTATGCTGCAGCCTCACTTGGTCTGGGATGGCCAGTAGCTAATGGTGTCAAATATTAGCAAACTAAATAAAAGTGTCACTAAAAGTGTCATCTTTTTAATTTTCATCCAGACGTAGTGCAAATTTTATCTGAATTTCCCAAAAATTTAATTTATGTGTGTTTCTATCCACTGCTGTCATTCAAAAGTTAAGTTAAAAGTTAAAAGTTATTTCATCAAGATAAGCATCTGGCACCATTTCTCCAGTCAGAAGTCGTTAAAGCATCGTAGAAGAAGATCAAACAAGGCAACATGTTTAAAAGAGTCAGTCAAAACTTATGTGCTAAAAGTGAAGTTAATATGGTATTGTGTGCATTTGTTTCATATGAGGACAGATACATTCTCCTCCACCTGATGTTTTTACTTCAGTGTAGTTTAAGCATCTGTGAATGTTAAATCCTAAGCTTCAAGTACATTATTTATTTGCTAAGTCCATGTTAATTGCACTTTTTTTTTTTTTTCAATTTTTGAACATTTATTTGTGAAACCGAGTGAAGTTTGAATCTCAGCCTCTGGAAGAACCATTTGTTCCTACCTGTCTTGTACCTCTCCTCAAACTTGACCTTGGCCTCCCGCCTGGCTTTGAGAGCAGGATCCCTAAAGACATCCTTGTTTTGTCCAGGGGAATGCCCATAGAGTATCTGGTGGGCATGAGGTGGTTGTAGTTGCACACCTTGACGAAGGCTTTGATCTTGGACCTCTTGGCGACCTTCTTCTTACCCATGGTTGATGTCACTTACGGGGGTAGCAGTCGATGTCTGCGACCAGAGCGTGGCTGTAAGTGCCAGCATCAATGTTCTTGACGATAGCAGCTTTGCGCCCGGCATAGCATCCAGCTAGGACCATCACCACCTTCCCAGGCTTCATGAACTTGCCCATTTTGATGCTGTTAATTTTAATTGCACTTTGTTTGTATCAATACGCCACCTTTTCCACCTCACCAAATAAATTCATATCCATTTTTTCCTGTAATGTTTCTTTATATGCTTTATTAAAATGTACAGGAAAAAAACAGGAGGATGGAAGTGCCCTTACAGTATAGTCTTGCTTTGAACCAACATCCCAATCTTTGCCTAACCTAAATGTCTATGAGTAGATATGTTGTCTGTCGACATTTTACAGATCCCTGCATTGAATATGTTACTGCATTGTGTTTCTTCTTAGAAATATTTGCTGTTTATTATACAAAGGTGCGGAGCAGAAATACACTTTACCTCCTTTTCCCTTTTTCTGAGCACAGGAAAAACCAGTCACGTTATTTTTTTAGTTGAATACAGTTAAAATGAAATAACTTTCAGGGGAACAAAGCTTTGTGTAAAACACATTCATTATGCTTCATTTTGCTATTTGCAGCAGGGAACAACCATAAATCAAAAACAGACACGCACACATTTGTAGGGGAACACATCCACATACACACTCCTCCCTGTGGTGTCGATGATGTCACCACGCAGGTGCAGCAGTGAGGGATTAACCGCTAATGACTGCCTGTCATTCCCTTAAAAATCTGTAATTGGTCCACGTCATTATGAAGCAGCTTTGGCTCACATCGTCTTTGTCTCGGCTCAACCATTGTTCTGTTGTGTGTTTTCTCTCTCACCCTATGTTTCTGTTACAATGACACATTTCCTCCGAGCAACAGTTTCTCTTCCCCGCTGCTTTTTAGATCTTCTAGGATGAGGCTACTGCTAATAGTATAGTATTAAGGCAGAGGCAGCATTATTGATGCTTTGATGTACAGCATGCTTCATAGAGACACTGAGGTCTGGCTGGGCGTCCATTATTTCTGTGGCTGGAAGAGGTTGAAAGGTGCTGAGATATTGTCTTTGCAGGGTTTCAGGTGCTCAGGTCAGGTGACATATCATCTGTTCGGATGTTTCGCCACACATTTAAGAGGCTTTGTCAGGCTTTGAGCTCCATCTTGAATGTTTTCAGGCACAATTTTCAGATAGTGGAGGCTTTTCTGTTGTTTGATTATAAGGTATGTTGAAACAACTCTTACACCGTCAGAAGAGAGGTGTCAGAAAAATACGCACAATTTGTGTCAACAGTGTTTTTACACATTTTGTGTAGACTTCAGCACACAACGTGTTAATGTGTCGGTCTGGATAGATTGCGTTGTCTTTGGAGGGCGGCAGTTTGTGCTCATTGAAAGTAATTTCAATACAAGCTGTGCCTTTGAAATTAGGCTATTACACATACAATCTGTAAAACGAATCATTCATTAAATAAAGACACGACTGCTATGCCTCAGAATATATCGAAACTTCAAGGACTAACGAATGCTTTTGTCAGCATATCACTTGTCCTTTTGTAGCGTTGCATCTGTCCCTCCTCTTTTCATTCTTGTTTGGTTGAAGGGGAACAACGCTGGGATAGAAAAGGATTTACCTGTAGGTTACGTTTTCTCATTTTCTACATTTAACAACTAATGCAAAAATTATTTTTCAAAAATGTGTGAAGCCAAATTGCCATTTTCAGTTGTGATTCTGAACTACCCTTGCTTTAGCATGAGCTTAACAGCTATCTAGCTATCGTTAGCTGCCAGGCTGGGTAACTGCGTGTTGGGCAACTTTCATTCCTCCAAAGTGGGAAATATTACAGCTAATAAGCAAGGGGTTGACTTGGTGAGTTAATATTTGAGTGCTTCCCTCAGCACAAACAACTATAATGGGTAGTGTGTGGACCCAAATGCAGCACACGGATAACCAGGAGTAGTTTGTAATGATGTTTACTGTGGCAGCTCAGCGGGTACAGGGCAGGGCAAGTTAACAGGACACAAAACAGTTCAACACTCCAGAAAAGTCTCTCCACAAAGTCTTTGGCAGCCCAGACGCTTTGGCAGGGTGAACCGGGCTGAGAGGCAGGTGAGTGAGCAGTGGCACTAGCCCAACAACAAACACAGGTCAGTTCAGCAGTACAGTAGAGGAGCAGACAGGGGATGTAGTCGAGGAGGTGGAAAATCCAGGGCCAGGCAATCCACAGTCCAAACAGACAAACCAGAGGGGTGCAGGCAGAAGGCAGGTCGAGGCCAGGACCACAGGAAACCAAAGATAGGCTAACTGGAACACTCACACTGTAGCGTTGTTGTCAAATGAAAATGCCAAGCAGTCACAGGCAAACAGGAACCAAGGACGCGGAAATAGGTCTCGAGGTTGGGAACAGAAGGCTGAGGCATTTACTGGGAAGCAGATGAAGCAGGCAGATCAGAGGCAGGCAGGGTCGGCAGTGGGAAATCAGTCTAATAAAGTCTTGTATGAGCTGCAAAGAACAATCTGGGAACATGTGACTGAGAGTAATGAGGAACAGGTGAACTGAGTTGGTTTGATTAGGGTGGGCAAGAGCGGGAAAAGTACAGATAGGTGGTTAGTTGGCAGGTAGGAGTGGCAGAGAGGCAGGATGAGTGGAAATTTAATGACTGAGGGCTGAGTCACTATTCATGTAGAAGAGAGCAGGTGACCAGGAATACAAAACTGTGACAATAACCTTATGGAATGGGAACTGTGATGTACCATTAATGTTATTCTGGGATGGCAGTGTCATTTTGGAGGACAGAGTATCTACTGTAGTCGTCAATATGTTTCACTGGTCTAATATTAACCATCTGCCAATTGTTCAGAAATCGATTCATGGATCAGAGATGTATATGTAATTAAAAAACATAATGTTATGTAAGTTAAATGTAATTAGATGTAGTTAATAAATTGAGTATAATTGATTAAATTCTGCACAACGCATCATTTTGACACATCTCTTTTTGCAGTGTACATATCAGTGACAAAAACATGTTTTTGATTTTTTAATCGTGAAATGATCACAAAATTGTGTTTTCTCCTAATTATTTTATTGTCTATATACTGTGTATCATAGACAGTACCTTTGCTGCTATTGGTCACGTTTTACTGAAACTCTGCTGCTGTTTATCGGTGCACTTACTGTCTTGAAGATGCACCACAACATTTAACTGTCTGCACTGAATCCCACACAATACTTAGGAGTGTTTTTTTTCGTTGCTTGTTGCATTCAATCACAACTCCACATCACTTGCGGTCGATATACTGTAATGCTAGAAGCTCATCCAGGATTTTCTTCCAATATCATATCATTGTGTCAGACTGGTCAGCGTCAGCTTCTTTGCCGGCTCCTCATAAATGTCTTCGCACCAGCTGTCCTTTCTGTCGTGACCTTGTTGACAGTGACAATGTTGACTTTGATGACGCTCAGCTGAGTATTGTCACTGTGTTTATTCTGTCTATGTTGTTTATGTTCCATTTAGTTATCAGAGTTTATTCTTTGTTTACCTGCTGTGGGCATGCCTGACCATCCTGAAGGTGGGATCACTGTCAGTGAAGCCCTTTTCCCTCTATAATGAGGTGCACATCCACCTCTCTCATTAGTTAGGGTTGTCATTCACACTTATAATTTACATGTTGGTATTGTGCAGCCTTTTGACACTTTAATGATTAAGTGCTTCAGAAATTAATTTTACTTGACTATCAAACAGATGCAATTAAGAAATGACAGGAAGGCAAAAGGGGAACAGGGCAGTAATGGACTCTTTTTTTCTTTTTTTTTTTTTTTTTAATATTGCTTGTATTAGTGTTAGCATCAGAGTGAAAGAGAGTGATTTGACAATGACATGTTGATGTTTGGAATTATATGTATAGCACATTTATGTTGTTGACTTGCAGTGGCAGAATAACCAACAAGTGAGGTTTGAGTTTCAGGTGTGAACTTAAAGACTCTGATCTGAGCACAATCTGACACAGACTGGCCATTCTTTACGCAGCATCAGGCCGGCTCAGACCAGGGTCCAGCAACAACACAGCTGTGCTCCACTGACTCTAATGCAATCATTTCAGATTTCCTTCATTTTCAGGCTGGTTTTGTGGATTTGGAGCTAAATGTTGTGCCTGGGGCACGTTGTGTATTAATGATACTCGTTACCTGGAGAGGTTGGAAAAAGATATACGTTTCTTCCCTGTTCCAAAACCAAAATCAAACCCTGAAAAGTGTAGGGTTAGCTAGCTAGCTACTGAAGATATAGCCTACTGAATGTATACACATGCTGCTTTTGCTTTTTAATGATTATAACAGTGAAACAAAGGCCGACCCTGCTGTACAGGAACCAGTGAAGGGAAGCCAAACAACGTTCACCTGCACACACTGTGATGCCACACAGCTGGTTCAGTATCAGCAAAGTTTCCCTTTATATTCATTGTCTTGTGTGGTGATCAGCAGTGATGTGGTGGTTCACTTTTACACTGTGATCTGTAGCCTATAGTTCGGCTTTAGCTTCTAACTATCTTTGTCTTTTTAACCTGTTGTTGCTGCTGAGTCAGTTTGACATCCTGGATATATCCTTCAAACACAGACTGTAGACCCCTCTGTCTGCTTCTCTCTGGAATCACTCTTTCATTTTCCCAAAAATATGACAATATTTCTTCAGGGAGTGCAGTTAGTTACAGTGTGGGCTCTATGCTTACTCTGACAGCTTGTCGGCCCTTCACAAAGGGGCGGGGCCTAGTGAAAGGTCAACTGAATGGCTAAGACACATCGGTGTCTATCATGCATCTCCAGCAGACTACTTGTGTAGCTAGAAGTTTAAAGGGCCCCGCGCACAGATATTACATCCAAACTCTCACTGGCCACGTTAGCAGTTGTGTCGGGTCAGCTGGAGATATTGCTGTCAGCAGAATCCAGCACCTTCAATGGCAAGATGATGGACAGTCATGCAACACTTCATCAAGCTCATATCAAAATGGGCAAGTTATAGAGCATTGACGAGCTGTCGCCATAACAGTCACCACTTCTTGCTTTGATGGCATATTCCTTGTCGGGGATGCATCAAGATACATTAGTGTTTACATTACAGAAGAAATGTGGTCAAATGAGACCCAGGCAAGATCGGAATGTGGTTTGAGTGATCAGATCACAATGATTGTGATTGTGATTTGTAATATGACCCTCCGATGTTTATCTGTGGGTGTGGTGTTGTATTGGAATGGGACGTGTTGTGGTCATGTGTCTCCAGCTCTGGAAGCTAAACGGCCATTTCCTTGTTGTGTATAGTATAGTGGCTCAGAGGTAGAGTGGGTCGTCCACCAATCTGAAGATCAGCGGTTCGATCCCCGGCTCCTCCAGTCTGCATGTCGATGTGTCCTTGAGCAAGATACTGAACCCCAAATTGTTCCCGATGGCTGTTCCATCAGTGTGTGTGTGTGTGTGTGTGTTAAAAGCTGAGTAGCAGGTGGCACCCTGTATGGTCTATGAATGTGTGTGTGTGTGTGAAAGGGTAAATGTGACTCGTAGTGTAAAAGCACTTTGAGTGGTTGGATGACTAGAAAGGCGTTATACAAATGCAGGTCTATTTAGAAATAAGTCCTGGACTTTGTTGTGCTATTCTTTTTTTTTTTTTTTTTTAACCATTGTAAAATATTTGAAGCAAAGTGAGGAACTTTTTAATTGAACTTTTTTGTGAAAGAGCTGTACATAACGTTTATAACTGTAAAAACATGTCCAGAGGGGATCTTTAATGATCTGGGGGTCAGGCTGTTTACACAGCCAAGCTCAGGCTCCTGAATCCCAAACCTCAGCATTTACACGCTGCCAGAACGATCAGCCTAAAACCAAATTAGTATTACTTAAATACTTACTTAAAGCAAATCAGTTTTAACTAATCAAAATTGCCTAAAGAAATTACTCATATACTCTTGTGGCGTCCTCTGGTCTCGCCTACAGTACCTTTTTTCTCAGGAAGAACCATTTCAGACTGCAGTTATTGAGGTTAAGCGTGTATTAATTGAGATCAAGCGTGTATTAATACTGTCTTCAGGCAGAAAACAGGGGAGGTGTTTGACAAAGACGTTTAGCTGGATTTAAAACTCAGGACATTTTGGTTACATGTTGTGCAATATTTGCAACTGAACGTCCGAGACACCCCTCAGTGTTCTGCGTTGTGTTCCCAAGACATCGGCTTTTACAGCCTCTCTGATCCTCACTACTTGGTGTGTGTCCGTTGATTAAAAGTGTTATTTATGGGGTAGGAAGTGCTGAGTGCAAGGATTCTCCGCTGTACACCAAGGAAAGCACTACTACCACTTGCTTTCTTACCACTCATACTGTACACACACACACACACACACACACACACACACTAACACACACACACACACACTTTACACCAAGGTGAATTTTGTGCCGCCTTGTGCATTTCTCATTTCCTTTGCAATGACGTTTTTATTATTAAAAGATAAATTGTAGACACAGCTCTGTGTAAAAAGAACATATTAATTCAGCTGTTGCCTAATTGCATCAGGGATTTAGACATACTCTCCTGTCCAATTTGCTCGCACAATTCTCTGCAAAAGCCCTCAGCCTGCTCCTAATCTGCAAACCAAGCAAGTGTTTTTTTCTTTTCTTTTCTCTAAAAAGACACTGGGTTTATACTGGGATTAATAGAATGGGAGAGATTTGGCATCACTCAAACACTCCAGCTCTATCACTGAATTCAATTTAGCATATTTTTCTGTTTCTCTCACAGCGCCCTGAGCATGCTCGAGTACGTCTTCTGTTTCCTACAAAGCCCCTCGCTTTTCTTTTCCCTGTCTGTTTTGCTGGGTGTGTCTCCCCCCCTCTAACACACACACACACACACACACACACACAGTCATAAGCATGCATAACTATTCACTTGCAGGAGCTCTGATGTGACATAACACTTTTTATTAATTATATTGTATCACGACAGACTGGTCCATGTTCAGAGAGAAATCATATCATCATCATCAGCATGACTCACTGTGATCATTTCCACCACGCAACCGTATGACTGTACAAGTTCCCTGTTGAGTGTGTTTCTATGTGTGTGTGTGTGTGTGTGTGTGTGTGTGTGTGTGTGCGTACCAGCAGAACACAAATGGGTGGCATCCAAACTTTGCTTCCGTGCAAACACAGACATTAGCTGCACCAATCAGAACATTTCCAGTTTTTAATTACCTTGTGTGCTTTGCGATACAGATGTTTCTTACATTTCGAGGAGCATTGTTAGGCATAGAAATAACATCTCTTTCATACAACGACAATACAGTGTTTTGTCCTCTGTCCTATTTATAGCCTCTAACAATCCAAACATCCACAAAACATTCAAATATTCTTTTTTTTTTTCGCTACCACGGTGGCGGCAGAAAAAACCCTCTAAACACAGAGACAAATAGCACAGAACCAAAAATACTGAAAAACAGAGATACTGCATGTAGCAAATCACAGTTTCATTTTTTTTTTTGCAGCAGTTAAGCAGTTTTTGTGGTGTTACATTCGTCGGGGCGTTGGGGCTCCAGAAGCATCCAAGCACAAAGCTAATCTTAAAGATGACCTTTGTGATATTTCAGCTCTATTAGCTCAGACTGTGATGTGAGAGTTGTGAGAGAGAGAGAGAGAGAGAGAGGGGGGGGGGGGATTAAATGTGATATGGATCATAACACAGTCAAAGTTGTGATGAGTATCTGTATGAGGAATGTGCTTGCTGCTGAGTCACATGGTTTAGCCCAAACTCAGTGCCGTTTTTATGTTGTAGTGAGGCAAAAGAAAATATCCATTAATATTGCTGATATACCTCTGTGAAACCCAGGCTTTAGTGAGCTGTGTGGAGAAGAAGGCGGATTTTTTTTTGAGTCATAAATAAAGCAATTGAGTGATTCCATAAATCTTAGCTGCCATAATACCAACCTCAGTCCTACACGACTGGGTAAAGTCATTTATCATGAATTGGTGAACAGCGACAACAAATCAATTCCTGATTCCTCCCTTGAATCTCATTGCATTTGAACTAGGATTTGACCGGAGTCTGAACACTGGCCTACGGATCCCTCCTGACTCACTACGGCATCAATCAGTCTTCTAAACACACACACGCACACACACACACCACCAGGAGAATGAGCAAACCCTCTGCACCCCGGGGGCTGCTGTATGTCATTTTATGTATTTGTGAGTCCCACGTAGCTACCCAGTCTCTCTGCCCTCCGCTTCTAAGACAAAAAAATCGTACAATCTAGATACTGACACAGTCTCTGACACAGCAGTTAGCGACGCTTAGTTCTTTCAGCAGCTTATTCACATTTGTACATGTATTTTTGTTCATTCCTCTCGCTGTTATTTCATTTTACAAAAAAGGAGAAGAAAAAAAAAAGAAAAAGTAGCACTTCTAGAGACCAAAGTTTAAGACTATCACGTACAGTATAGGCAGCATAGAAGAGGAAAGTTGGTTGAGTAGTCTATGTTACAGTAGGTCACTTGAAGAAGAGAGAGAAAGAGAGAAGTCTGTGATTGTCAGTCCCTCCTTTTTTCTGAGGTGTCCATTCATACAGCAGTTGTTGTTATTCCTCCTTTTTTTTCTTTGTTTGACCAGTTTCTTTGATCTGAGGCATCGATGCAAAGACAGCCGATCTCAAGTTAAAGTTTCACAGAACGCTCCTGCGTTGTGCTGACAAGTCTTCATTGTAACATCCCTCTCACAGTCTCTTCCCATAACTGTCAAAAACATCACCGCTGTCCGACTCGACACAGTTCATTATTAAAAAAACAAAAAAAAAAAGGAAACACAGCGGGTAAATTCACACGCAGTGCAGCCAGCTGAGATGTTGCGTTGACGTTCTCCACTCTTTTGACATCGGAGGCGTTCGTATGCACTGTTGTGTCTCACACAGGCCCTCAAACACCCTGGCCTCTGTTATTGCACAGAGTTATTGTGTGGCAAGTTTTTGTTTTTTTTTAATCGTGTTGAGTGTGCTCACTCAGTGCAAACTCTACTGGACTGTACAGCAGGGATGGATTTTTGAAGACCATGTTAGCCCGTCTTGCTAACAGCCATTAACCCCTCGCTCTCACGCGCTGACAGGTGACAATAATTTAGCAACGTGTCAAACTAAATCTACAGATGTGGCATACTGGTGAAACATCCATCCCTACTGTAGAGCACGCCGTACATAAGGACAGGCTAGGTAGCTGCTAAGAGGGAGCCTGACTTAAAAAATACATATACACTCAAGATTATCTTACACATTAGCTAAAACATAATTAAACCAGTGATCAGTTTCAGTTTGTCGTTGCAAAAGGCAACCTTAGATATAGAAAGAAATGTACAAAATGCTTCTTAATTTATAAATAATACTATAAATCAATCAAATCAACATTTTCAAGTTCACAAACACCAATTCCATCAAGTGCTGTTGTTAATAAATGTAATTCCAGATTGATGTTTTACAGCGAATTCAAATGGCTGTCAGTGAAACCGCGGTGATTATGACTATTTATTATGTCCGTAAAGAGTAAAATATGCCCCAGTAAAATGCAAAAACAAACATTAAATGTGTCTCCTTGCATGCAATGTGAGCAGTTGTGTGTGTGTGTGTGTGTGTGTGTGTGTGTGTATATATATACAGAGAGTCTGTAAGCATTTGACCAGATACGCAAGCTGAGCTGTAAGTGACTGTAGTGGTTCTCAATAATGGGGATGTGTGGCGTATTATTGAGTTCATTTTCAGTGTAAGCTGTTGGTGGGTTGCCAGTAAAAATGTGCACGCGTGTGGTTGAGGCCAGCCGTAGGAATGCGATGGGAGCGTGAAGTCGAAGTTGTGGCTTTACAGAACATCTGCAGGCCACAGTCATGATGGATGCTCACTCTCACTTTCTCCCTGAGGACATTCGCACCTCCTCTCACTCGCCCCCCCTCTCTCCCTCTATTTTTCTTTCTCCTCCATCTTTCTTTACGCGACCCATTCGTACCTTTTCCCTCCCATCGTCTTCTCCTTTCTACTCCATTGCTTCCGTTCTGAACTCTGTCCCTTCCCCTCCATTTCTCTCCCAATATGCGTTATTACCTCTCCTCTTATTTCTCCCCTCTGCTGCTCCTCATTCCAGGCCCCTCTCTCTCTCTCCCTCTGTTTTCTTCTCCTTCACCTCTCCATCCCTCCATCCTTCCTTCTCAGCCATAAAACAATAAGTCTTGAATGTCTGTGAGGAGACTGTGCTAATGGAGCCCATTAGGCTGTAATGAAATATACATTACACCATTACAGTGGATGGGGCCTGGCTAAAGCACTGCACCGCTCAAATAATAAAACATGCACAATTCAATTTCCTTCTTGTCCCGTTTTGAGTGTCTTTCCCTGTGTGTGTGTGTGCAGAGATGGACGGATGACGGGATAAGGTATACAGTGTGTGCGTGCGCGTGCGTTCTCATGTGCATCCCCTCAAGCACAGATGTGGTTTTCAAGGATGTCTGAGTGCTGAGAGCCTTGATGATTTAATATGGGTTGACCAAATGAACCACACCTTCTACAGCGCCGCCGCCCACACATCTGACCGTGATCTGACCACTCAAAACCCAGCCTCCCTTAGCAACCTTTACGCCCTCCACCCCCCCCTCAACACCAAGACCTCACGATTGTCGGGACAGCTGCGGACAAATGAATCAATTGACCTCTAACACGAGAGCTTGAAATCTCAAGTGAAGCATCTGTCACTTCAGGGGGGGGGGGGAGTAGTCATCATGTTACCCTGTGCCATGTGTATGACAGTGCAGTCCAGGCCTGAGCAAACTAAATGTGTGACAGAAAACAGTATGCATATGTGAGTGCATATATCCTCATAATCATGTATATCAGACTGCTGCATGAGGAGATATTGTAGATCAGTGCCAGATCAAGCGAGTCTTTTTTCTTTTTTATTTATTTCTAGTATATTACAATACCTCAGCCTTTTTCACCACAGCTGTTCAGCTTCAGTAGGCACTGTATTGTTAGTGATTTTATTATTTTCCGTGAAACTGGCCAACCAAAAACCTCCTAACTTGATCTGACAGGCAGAAACCAGCTTGTGTTTTCTTTTCTTAGTCATTTTTCTGGTACAGTCGACCTACTGTATGCATACCAGCGTGTTAATCATCAACTGTGGAGTCATTTTCTGGCCATGTTGGATGAATGCTGACATTAATACTCATGTACGGTTCTGAGAGACGGACAGACAGACGGGTAGACAGACAGACAGACAGACAGACAGGGTGAGAGGGGAAAACACAGTGTCTTTATGGCTCGACATCGCACAGAGCCATTTCCTCTGAAATGTCTCACCATCGTACAGTCTCATATTTACACGCAAAAAGGAATCGAAGCTTCCGGAAATCCACCCAGTGCTGCGCCTCCTTGAAAAATTTCCGGATCTTCAAACTAGTCCTATTGTCCGACAGGCAGCGAAGGGATGAGTCACTAAATTTAAAGTCCTGTTAATCAGGTTTTCATCAATTTAGCCCCAGTCAGTTTAAAGCATTTGAAAAGAAGTGAGAAGCTTTTTTTATCCCCTCCAAAGTTAAATTACTCTTAGTAAATGTCTCTCCGGGAAGGAAGGGGGAGAAGGAGTAAAGATGCACAAAGGAGAGGAAATTGGCAGGGAGGAAAGACGTGGTTGGGGGATGAGTTGAGGAATTTTTTGATTGCCTTTAAGAGTTTGATAATAGCTTCACATCCTGTACAGCGGTACCTTGCGCACGCGCACACTTGCACGAGCATCGCACACTTCGTTTTATTCACAGGTGTCACCGGGTCCACCCTACCACACACACTCACACACATGCATGCAAATGCACACACACACACACACACACACACACACACACACACACACACACACACACACACACACACACACACACACTAAGATACAGTAACCATCTCCACTCAAACCCCCCCCCACACACACACACACACACACACGCACACATCCTCCGTCCTCCTCCTGTGTTCAGCCCAGTATATCCAGGTATACAGGTGAGGCTTTGGCCAGATTGAGGAGCAGACCGTGGATTTCTTTGATGTTGAGTCTCATGTGCGGCTCTCTCTGCCAGCAGCCCAGCATCAGGTCGTACACTTCTTTAGGACAGGTCCTGGGGCGCTGCAGCACCCTGCCCTGGGTTATACACTCTATCACCTGCAGAGGAAGAAGGAGACAGGTGTCAAGTTTAATCTCAGCAAAAGTCTTCTGTTAGAGAACAAAAAAAACAAAAACAGTATTACTGCCTCGTGGTTGTATGCCTCTGCAAACCAATCAAGTTACAGTTCACATTTAAAACCCTACTTTCTTGATTGCTGGTGTTCCCCAGTTCCTCTGGGTTGTGGGTAATAAGCGGGCTACAACATTTGTTTCTTCTTCTTTGTTTGATTTTTACAAACATGGCAACACAGCACTAAGACATCCTAACTTAGTAGAGCAACTTGTCTTCGCTGTGAAGCACAAGGCCCTCACTCTCTGTCGTGTATCACTCATACCTGTCATCACAAATCAAGGGCAGGTAGGAACCAAATAGTTCATAACCATCATTTTACCTTGTTAGACATTTGTTTGAAATTTTGACGGATTCAGACGGATGTACGGATCTAACAGACAACCCAAAAGCATAAAGCCTCCAGCCACGGCTATCACTGTCACGGAGGCTTAAAAACTAAACTAAAACAGAGGCTGAAAGTCACAACTTTCTGCAAGTTGAAGATGATGGAGCATCTGCTTGGTGAAGCAGTTTCACCTCACTGCGGCGGCATACAGTGAAAATGTCACTGTGAATAAATTATTTACTGGGGTGATGAAGTTAGACGACACGGGACCAGTCAACCAGACAAATCAAATCCAATTTCTCAATAGCAGTGTGAGAGGAAGTCTAGTGTTTTAACACACTTCATGACTTATATATTATATATTTTGGCTTTAAATCTACTTTCGGATGATGACGGGGATTTGTGGCTCAAGCAGGGGAGACTATTTGAAATCCAAATGCCATGTATAAAGGAGAGCTCTCTGGTACAAAGAGTATATATCATCGTCTAGCAGCGGTTTGTAAAATATCTATACTGTTATTAGCCTGTTATATAATTAAGCTTTTTATAATTTCCTCAACCATTAAATAAACCCCACTGCGTGCATGCATTGAATACCAATTAATAGCTTCTATTAAGCTCCAAAAAAACAGCTGTATCTTCCAAACTGCGATATATCCATTCGAAAAACATATTACCTGAAGATTATCATTCAAGATCTCTAAATTATTGTGAATCCAGTTTGTAATCATCATTTTGCGCAATCAAGCATACATCTGCTCCTCTTCATTCTGCGATTGCTATCAGTTTGTGAGAGCAGATAAATAATGAATATCTCATTTTGGAACAAAACTCCATATCCTGTGTAAAAGATATCCGAGCGTCAGATTTGGGTCAGGAGGTGAGTGAACTGTGAATTGAGACAGATTTATTAGATGTAAATGGGAAAAGAAGATAGTGGAAGGGGCTAGAGGTTAATTTTGGGTGTAACCAGAGTGAATCAGGAGAAAATGGACTGCTGACATGGTTAGAAAGCTGTAACCAGAGTTGAGGGCATCATAGGTTGGGGAGGTTGAGGTTAAGGTTAAGGTGAAGGGTTGAAGGGCTCTGGTTCAGCTTTGTTTTCCGGAAACTGTGTCAAGACCTTGCATGTAGAAGTCATTTATAAGAAACAGCCAATTGTAATTTGAGCGAGTGTGTTTAACAGAGCTGAAATTATTAGCTGGTTGTTTAGTCAATCGACAGAAGATTAACCCTTTAATATCTTACCTTTTTTGAAGTCTTTTTCTTACTCCACTCTCTCTGACAGTATCACATGTATTCTTAATCAGCTTGTTCCATCTCTTCATTGAAGCTATACAATATTTACACTGATTGAACTGAGTATCCATGAAAATATTCTAGATATACTGTGCATCATTTCTACCCCAACGTGTGTCGGCCTGACACATTATGGATCTCCATTTAAAATTTAAAGGCTCTGTGGGTTTAAAATGTTTGGTTGCATAGCATGAGTCTGTTTCTACTAATCCACAGGCAGGGCGTTCTCTCACCTATACAGTGCCTTGAGGAAGTATTCACCCCTTTGTATTCCTTCTATTTTTTTGCCTTACAACCTAGAATTTAAATGGATTTTAAATTTGATTTTATGTAAAAGACCAGCACAAAATTCTCCAAATTAACATAGTTAAAATGAATTTTATGGAAGTCTTCAATAATTCTAAAGAATACAGAGCTGAAAAGTGGTGCATGCATATGTATTCACTCCTTTTGCTATGAAGCCCCATCCATTACCTTCAGAAGCCACATAATTACTTAAATAAGATCCATCTGTGGGTAATCTAAGTGCCACATGATCTCAGTATACCTGTTCTGATAGGCCCCAGAGTCAACAGCAGTGCAACACCAACCACTAAGCAAGTAACACTATGAAGACCAAGGAGATCTCCAAATAGGTCAGAGACAAAGTTGTGGACGAGTACAGATCAAGGTTGGGTTATAAAAAAAAAACATTTCAAACTTTGAACATCCCATAGAGTACCATTGAATCCATTATTAGACAATGGAAATATTATGCCACTACAAGAGACCTGCCAAGAGAGGGCAGCCCACCAAAAGTGACAGACCGAGCAAGGGGGGCATTAATCAGAGAAGCAGCCAAGAGGCTAAAGATAACCCTTAAGGGGCTGGGTAGCTCTACTGTGGAGATTGGAGTATCTGTCCATAGGACCACTGAAAGCCACAGTACACTCCACAGAGCTGGGCTTTATGGAGGAGTGGCGAGGAAAAAGCCATTGCATAAAGAAAATAGTAAGGCAGTGTTTGGAATTGGCCAAAAGGCATAGTGGAGACTCCTCAAATATATGGAAGAAGGTACTCTGGTCAGATGAGACTCATCCAACTAAAAGAACAGGAGATTAGATTGTATCACTCACCAGATCATGGAATACAGTGTCATCCATGACAACATGTTATGAGCCCTTTTGAAAAACAGGTTTTTAAAATTTCCATTCCACTGAAATGTCAAGGCAGATCAGCCCCTGTACAAGCCTGACAATGACACCTGACGACAGCACCTTCCCTTTAACTACACTGTGAATAGTGAGCTGAGTTAAACCAGCAAAACAGGCCAAGAAAGCTCTCAGTGCAGTAACTTGCTCCAAGCTCCCCAGCTCTGTGTCGCACTCCACAATTTATTCAAGGCACAATGAAACAATGATTTGCTTTAACTTTATATAATGAGGTGACTCGGACCAAAAGATTCACACAACGTATACCTGTGAGAAACTGGCACACAAAACTGATCAAATATTTAGTCATATTCTTGACTGAAGGGCTGTTCTCTCATATCTCGGGGCTGCAACATCTTGTCTGCCATCACTTATTAAGATGAAGGTGCCTCCGTGGTAACATTTACATAAAGTTATGTTGCTTTGTACTTTGACTTCTTTTTGTTCAGATTACACATTACACAGATAAGTGACTTTATACTGTACCTCATTATTGGAGAGCTGATACCACGGCTGTTTTCCATATGTGAAGATCTCCCAGAGAACAACTCCTAGACTCCAAACATCGCTCTCTGTGGTGAACTTTCTGTACATGATGCTTTCAGGGGGCATCCAACGGATTGGCAGCATGGTGTGACCTCCGACCTTTGAACACAACACACACACACACACACACACACACACACGCACGCACAGAAACAAAGAGACAGTATAAAGTCAGTATAGTGTACAGTGAATGTAAAAAAAGAATGGTTTATAAAGCAGTTAAGCATCTTTGCTATCATCCCATCCTCTGACATGTACGCTCTATAATTGAGTTCTCCCCTATTTTATTTTAGTCTATTCTGCAACATCGAGCATTTGGAATTCATGGTCACGCAGCTTTTCAAATTTTTCACAAGCTTCACTCAGGAATTTCAATATATTTTAAAGTAGCGCAGTAATCATTTCACTCCTAAAAACTGCTGCCTGAGGCATCTGAACAATGCAGTGTGCGAGATTTGATGGTATGGCAGAGTAGATTGCATCATCTCCGTGACTGTAGCACACCTCACTCCTGATCAGCGTATAATTTGATTTAACTGAAGGGTATGCTGGTGAGAAAGCACTGCTTTGTATATCCTTAAAATAGAGATGCCTTTGAGTTCACAAGAAATGCATTAATTATTTGGCCACTGATCACAATCAGAGGTAAATGTGAAAAATAAATTAGAATAAATAAACAGTGATCAGCTGACTGATAAAAAAAATGTAGTTGCAGGATTAGGTAAACAGTTGTAGGCTATTAAATGTGTCAGCCAGTTTGTGAGAGTCAGTATACGGTCAGCAGTCATCCATCCATAAATAAATAAATAAATTGGGGAATAAAATGTTCTGCAAAATGGAGAACTGCTACTGTCCCATGAAAGTGAAATTTAATTTACAACAATAAAAATAAATTAATAAACTTCAACTTAAATATTTTTAATCTGGATCCTATTCTCCTATGGTTTTGTGTCTAAAGCCCTGTTTCCACTGAACAGTACAGTGTGGTTCAGTATAGTTTGGTACACTTTTTTTCAGTTTCCACTGTGACAACTTGTGGATGGTACCAATGGAACTGTTCCATACCGTCCCCATTTTTCACCTAGACCTGCTAGGTCACCCCTCTGTTGATCTGAAATCCCAGGGGCTTTTCTACATTGTTAAAATCAGCTAAATATTCAGCCATGACATTAAAAATCTTAACACTAACATAGATAACACTTATCTGTACTTTCTGTACTCTGAACTCCTCCTGGCACTCCTCTCTCCAACTCTCTCTATTGTTTTGTCTCCCTGCAACAAGTTACCTCTCCCAAGATTTCAAAATGAGGTAAAAAGGTCAAGAAAAACATTTCATTTCTCCTTAGGGTCCTTTCCGTAATATTGTCAGACACTTATAACTCTCTGAGCCTGTTGGCGGCAAAAACAAGACCTTTAAGTGGACTTAAATTGACGGTGCACAATTGCCCATGGGGATTACATTGTACCGATTTTCACCACTGTGGCTGCAGTGATCTTTTTTCAATACTCGACCAGTTTCAAGCATTGTTCCTCCTATTTGCCACTTGGACAAAAAACATGAGAAGATAGGATCCAGGTTGAAAACTACTTAGGTTTCCCTATTTTGTCAGAAAGAATAAATCAGCAGCTAATCCCACACAGGAACTCAGAGACAGGCACTCTGAGAGACATTTGGTCATTTCATTAAGCTCTAATCTGAACTGAGCCTGTGGAGCCTGTTTGATTGTTGAATTCATTTGCTGTTTTTACTTTCCATAAACATGACAGTTCATTTCAGTTGAGACTCTCACAGACTGCGACTGTAAGCCTAAACCAGGTTAATCTACTGGGCTGAGGTTGGAGTGTGAAAACTGTTGGATATGCCAGTGGTTGAACTTTTAACCCATAACCTGCTTTAAGTGAAAGTGAATTAAACCAAACACTGTGACTCCATTTATGCGCCTCCCCTCTCCCCTTACTTCTCCTCCGAACATGAATCTACCGACCCATCTGCACTCCATTGCTCCACACAGATAGCACAATCCATTTTCGGAGGTTTATGCCTGTTATTAATGGCTCGGTACCCACACTCGGCCTGTTTCTTTGTTAGTCAGTGGATTATTTAATGGAGTAATAAAATGTGTACGGTCACACAGATAGCCATCAGGTTCACGGGAACGTCTGGGGAAACATATCTGCCTCCATCTCTGCAGCTCTAACTCTTCATCACCAGGCCCTCGCTTTTCTCCCTGTAGTGCCGTGTCTCACTGCTGGGTTGTTCCTTTCTTATTTGCATCTCTGTCTGTGCCTCTGTCAAAGTCAATGTGCTTTATAGGCAGGTCATAATGAAATACAGTTTTGCCAAAGCAGTGTGGTACAAGGGTCACAGTGTTAGAATAATGATGCAGAATGCAATAAATAAAGACAACAAATGGTTTACACACTACACTGTTGACACCAAAACACACTATAAAACAGTAATTATACTACAACATGCACATTTTCATATTTGGATACTCCCTTAATCACTGTACAGATACATATAGATATAGTTCCATCAGCTATTCATTCAGCACAAATTAAAATGTGTTGCACCACACAAACTTGTACATTAGATAAGCATAATCATGTTTTTCCCATACTACTGTAAAGTGTAGAATACTACTAACTCTGAAACATTTCTCCATCTATGCATATAGAAAGAAAAAAGTCATACATAAGCCTTCGTTAGCAGTTAGATTTAATACAACTTGTTTTGCAAGTTGTGTTGCAGCAGTTATGTTTACACTCTGTAGTTAATTGCTTCTGCTTGTCTGGCACAACAGATGTTTCAAGACTGTTCTCCTCAAAAATACAACCACGCTGTACAAGCAGCTTATTACAGCCCATATTTCTGTTTATTGTTAGGCGTGACCTCTAGTGGACACAGTGATTATGACAGGAGCAAAGGAGGAAGTCAGGTGACCCAGTATACACAGTGAGAATGTCTGCATGGGTGGAAGATCTGGGTGGATGGGTGGGTCAAAATCACAGGACTTTCACCCAGGAGACCATTGTTTGTGTTTCATCCAACACATTCTCACTCTGACATTGTCACATATCGACATTTGGTCATGGACTTTCCTTTTTCTAAACTTAAAGCTATAGCGCGTATCTTCTACAGGTCCGTAAATGTCCGTTTCACCCAAGCCACTACTAGAGGAGATGACACAATGCTGATTAAGCTGATCGGCTCCTCTAACATCTCGCGGTATTTTTCAATATATATCATTTTTAGTTTGCGTGTCGACCGGTGACATTCCTGCGCTGCCGCACAGGAAATGCTTCCTCACAACAAGAAGGGAGGAGGAGGAAGAGTGGAGAGTGTCATAGCAAGAGGTAGAGCGCAGGTAGAAAGAGAAAGCAACATGGCGGAGAAGCGGCCGAGACACGGTTCAGAAGTGGATCCTACCACAAAGAAAAAGCCTGGAAGTTCGGCTGAAGTTCTATTAGCAAAGAAGGAGAGTGACCAACGGAGAAGGCAAACAAGGATTTGTATTGGCGTCGCTTTTCCTCGGTAGAGAGCCCTGAAGGAACAAATTGGGCTGAGGGCAGACACGGATGTTGCCTTGCTGCTGTTGGATAAGTAAGTGACTTGGTTTATAATTATATTATGAGTAGTATGTGTTGCTGTTACATGTACTGGACCTAGTGCTTTATTATTTTCTTGGAAATGGTGCTATGAATGTAATGTAATGTTAGCAGCCTGGTGTTCGCCACATTGTGTAGCATTGTGTACATGGTGTGAAGTGAGTGTTACTCTGTTTACACGGTGTGTGGCGACTGGCGAGTGTTACTCTGTGTACATGGAAATGCCGCCGGCTTATTAGTTGTAATAACGCATTATCCGCTGGGAGGTGACAGAAGTTACGCACTATAGCTTTAACAAAAGTAGTTTTTGTGCAACTGACTACGACTATTTTGCCACGTAGGTATGACTTCTTTAGGGGCGCTGTTTAAGAACTGCTCCCATGGATCATATTAAAGGCAGGAACAAACAGCCTAAGTGGGCGTACAGGTTGGTGGACTTGTTGGATGTTTCCTGGCAACAGATTTTCACATTACCAAAGTCTTTACTAATGTGGACATATCTTAAAGGTATATTATGCAGGATTGCTGGTTACTGTTTGTAACACACTCCAGAGACACTGAAAGCTCAGTCCATAGGGACTTGGATTGGGAGCCAGAGGATTGCCAGTTCAAGTCCCCATCTGGGCCAAACATGGAGTGTGTACTGGTAGCTGGAGAGGGGTCAGTTCACGTCCTGGGCACTGCTGAGGTGCCCTTGAGCAAGGCACCGAACCCCAACTGCTTGGGGTGGCAGTGTCCATGGGCAGCCCCCTCACTCTGACATCTCTCCATTTAATACATGTATAGGTCCTGCTTGTGCATGTGTGTGTGTATTTCGGGCCTGTGTGTGTATGACAACAGAGTGAAAAAAATTGTATTTCCCCTCTGGGATTTATAAAGTAAAGTATAAATTTATAAAGTATCCAGATTCACTTTCATTTCATGTTTCGTATAGCTATATTTGTGTTTCTTTCAGTGCTGTCTCTTGAACACCTGCTGCTAATGGTCTGGTCACTTTTTTTTCACAAAGCCCTGACCTCTCCAGCCTGCTGTGGGGGTACACGTCTATAAACATCCTGAACACAATAAGAAAATACAGGCAGAGTCTCTGCAGAAAAATACAGCGCCACACACTTCTAATGTGACGATTGAGAGGAATTTTTATATTGTTATTTAGTAAGTGTTCATGGTGCAACCTGACTTAATAGATCAGAATTTAGGAAGGACTTCACAAACTTAGTGATTGATTTACCAAAAGCTGTCATAAACTGAGAGTTTGGATGTTCACTAATCACCATAATTTTGCTTCATCACTAACATGTGGAGTTCGAGTGCCAGACCCTGTTGCATTGTGCAATTGTTAGCCAAAAGCCACAGACATCACATTTTTTGTTTTATTGTGAGGATTTTTGAGGGCATCGTACAGTGCATACATTACACTCAGGGAGTGACTGACAGAAAATTAAGTCCACTACATAGTAAATAGATAGTGATTGACAGATTAATAATAATGGAAGTGATTTTGGAAACAGCCCTTGTTTATTCAGTTCTATAGATAGTTTTCTAACATTATTTATTCACTGATGGGTCTGAACCTTCTCACATACATTAGTCTTTTTGATTTATGCATGGCTGATCATTTCCCCTGATGCTCTGAAATATTAATATTGGGCTCTTGAACCGCAGGGCTACATTTCTTTTATGTTTGTTAACTGTGTGTGTGTGTGTGTGAGTGCAAATCTGACTGAGTGTGTATGAGAGAGAGAAGGGCAGTCTTTTCAAAAAGGCTCTAACGAGGTTGAATTGAAAGAGAAAACGGAGGAAAGAAAACAAATGAAGGAGCAGGAAGGGAAAGCCTCAGATTAAATCTTCTTGTCATTGCCATCAAATATAAAGAACATCATGTTTACAGTGGAGCAGTCTGAAGACCGAACTCTTTCATAGATTCTCACTGAAGTGGAGACAGTGCATCTCTCTCTGTCATCAGCTCTTTCTCTGTTTTCTCTTTGCTGTCAGTAGCCTCGTTGTCAGTCTTTGTCTCCTTTGCTGTTGCCCTCCCTCTCTCTTTCTCTTTGCCTCTCTCTGCCTCGTTCTCACCTTCCCTCACCGTCTCTAAGCCCGCCTGTCTGTCTCTCTCCATCTCTGTCTTATAAATATGCATCATTTCAGCTATAGACCGCTGCCTGAGTGTTCCAGGAAAGCCTCAAAAAAGGTGGATAAATAAAGCAGAGGAGGGCTGTGGGCTCTCTGTAGTGACCTCCTGGAGGCTGCGGTATCCATGGCAACTGGACCAGTTTAAAAAAGAAAGCATTATGGGATGGGATGTGGTGTGGGAGGGGCTTATGTGACTAACTCCACCCACTCATTGTTACAGAGGAACCCTACCTTAATTGCCCTCTGTGTTGCCATGGAAACAAAAACTCTTTCCAAGAATGCTGCTGCTTTGTGTGTGTGTGTGTGTGTGCGCTTTTGCTTGTGTCTGTGTGTGTGTGTGTGTGTGTGTGCACGTGTGCGTGTGTGTGTGTGTTGGTTTTATTTTTTTTTCCCTGGAGAAAAGAGCTAGTTCTCCTGGCCAGGCCCAGATACAGGAAAATGGTTGACGTATGGGTTTACACAACAAGCTGTTGTTTATTTTAGTGCTGCTGCAGCTCATGTCAAAAGATTGAATGAATGAATGAAGTCCAGAAAAAAAAATGTTTTTGTGTCTGACTGACGAATTGGAACAGTTTTTCAAACTGGTCCAGTTTTGACAGACAGTGCCGCATCAGGCAGCCGTTAAAACAGGCTGCAATATAACCACCTGAGGCATGTTTGCACCGCCAGTTTACGTCCACTTAAAGTGCTTGTTTTTGCCAATGACAGACTCAGACTGTTATTTTAAAAGTGTCTGACAACATTGTAAAAAGGATCCCTACAGAGACGGACCTTTTTGTTAAAGAGTAGGATCCTTTTTGTTTAACCAGAAACAGCCCCGAAGTAAAGGGCTCCATTCAAACCAGACTCCATTAAAATAAACAATAATTTTCGCATGTATAGAGCTGGCATATTGTCACATCTAACTGGGTGAATTAAGGGTTTATGTCAATCAAACCTGAGTTGGTAATTGTTGGTAACAGTGGTCAGACTAACAAAGACAGCTTTTGTTAGTTACATTTTGTCTATGTGGACTTTAAATGAAGTCTGTTAAATAATAATAAAATTATTACTTAATTAAATGGAGTCTGGGTTTGGTTTGCAATCTCAGGGCTGCCCCGAGTTAAATGAAAAATTCTCTTGCTCAATACTGGACCAGTTTAAAAATTGTTGTTCCCATTCATCAAACAAAAACACATGGAAAAATAGGATCCAGGCTGAAAAATACCAAAGTTACTCTTTAATTGTCAAGTTAAAGCAATATGAAGTCTTACAGTAGCTGCTGGACTCAGTTCTGTGGTTTGCTTAAATTATTTGTTTTTAATCATGTTCTGTTTTCAAAATGTCTGTTTTCTGAGGTTTTAGAGTCACTAAGGGGGGTGTAACAGTTTAGATTTTTTATTCACAGTATGCTGGATGCAAGTGATAGTAGGTGATATTGTTATATTGGAGGTTTCGATGACAGCAGCTCTGGAAATAATGACGTACCTGAGGCCACTGATGATAAGCCATTTGCTTCCACACCATTTAAGAATCAGATCTTTCATAACAGAACTGGAGCATGAGAATGACGGTATGAGCTTTGCATGGAACAACAGTCAAGATACTGTCCAGGTAGTTTTCTCAGATAAGTTGGGATTGATGAGTGAATGTTATTGTTACCTTAACTACTTCGATCTTACTGCTTTAAATTAGCATGTAGTTTTCCTGACTGAATTTCTAACTTGGGTGGCAGGAAAATCTCTCAAGCGTTGCACTTTTCTGAAACACCAAGGCTTAAGATTTTCCTGTCAAATTTTATATACATTTTTGGTAGGTTTATGTGTGTCATTATGCGACTTCGATATGTGGTTTCTGGTTTTGCGTTTATCCTCCATCTGATAGATTTTAATGCGTCGACAGTATCATATTTATGTTGGTCTGTATTTTAGACATAGAGGCAGCAGTGTTTTGTCTGTGCACATGCACGCTCACTCCTGCACAGATAACTGCTCCACTATGGCTCCTCCAGGTGCTCCATTAAGAAGCTGTTTGTCTGTGCTGGTCGGGACCCAGAGACGGGTAGTAAAAAAAAAATAACACCAGCCAAATTACTCTGCAGAGATTGTTCAGCTCGGCTTTGTTACCAGTGTTTTTCTACAGTCTGTGTCAGCAGCGTAAAACAGTCAGCCTCCAACGTTAAAACCCAAGCAGACATTTAATTTTCTTTCATCCTACACATTTGGACATGAAATCAGTTTAGGGGAGAAAAGGAATGAATTCCTCCCCAACTCCTGCTGCGAAGAATCTGTCCTCACACACACACACACACACACACACACACACACACACACACACACACACACATGCACACAAAGAGGCAGCATGGAGAGGCTCAAGGTTTGAATCGAGGCATCCTGTCTGTCTTCTAAAGTGCGTGTCAGGTTCATTGTGTAACGGGGGATTCAGTGACGTCACCACAGCCCCTTCAGTCCAACGCCTCTGTTTCTATTTCCCTACACACACACGCACACATGCACACACATGCACACTCACCAGCACTGGGGGGGGCTCCAATTCCTCTATGACTCATCTTTGCTCCTGTCTGACGCAAGACCATGACTGGGTCTCTACACTACCCACCCCAACATCACACACACACACACACACACACACACACACACACACACACACACACACACACACACACACACACACACACCTCTCTGTCTTTCCTGGATGCTGAAATATGGCTGGATCACTGTGTTTTACCTCCCACCATGCTGTACCTCTCTTCTGCTTTGCTGTTTCCCCCTGTCTGTCTACCTTTCTGTCCTTTTCTGACATTTCTCGCTGTTTCCCCGTCTCTGATATCCTGTTCTGTGGATGTCTAAAGCTGCAGTATGTGTTGTTATTGAATATCCTGTACTCTGTATACAGGATGCTTTGCCCGCAGACCTCTCCTCTCCTCTCCCACCTCAGCATGTGTATGTTGCTTTATAGCTCTATTACTGCCTTTTCTGCCTTTGTGTATTTATTTATGTCTTGTTTTCTCCCTCCCTGGCCTCCCACCCTTTTTCCCTCTCTCTCTCTTTTTCTCCAGCTCTTTCTCTCCTTTCATCTCTTTGCCACCCTCCCTCCCGCCTCCGTCTCCCACACTTCCATCCCTCTCCTTCTCCCCCTCTCTTTCTCTGTAGTACTGCCTCGGCATACTAAACAGAAGTTCTCTGATTACTTTTCTTCCTGAGAAACGTTGGATACAACTCCGAGGCTCACCGCCACTGCCTTCACACGTTGCCATGACTACAGCCTCGGCGCTTAGCTTTATTGACGAGGGGTGAAAGGAAGGAGGAGGAGGATGCGGGGGGGTGGGGGGGTGGGGGGGTGGTGGTTGCTGTGTGTCGTCACACAGAGATAGTACAAAAGAGAGAGGAGAGACCTTCATCTTTTTTTTACATCTTTAATTTGATGCCACACACAACTAGTTATTTCAAATTTAATCTCAACGGTGTTCAGAAAGAGACTAATGAAAAGTCCATTTTCCTTGTGCTTAGAATACAGATTGATTGTGGCCATGTGGGTCTTGTATTTTTGACCTTTTCAACACTGTGGCTGAGCTGTGCAACCCAGAATAAACGTTTGCTTTGTACGTTTCTGCAAACCACGGATATGATACATTTGTACATTATGGTTTTTTATGTTTCAACACTGCTGTGGTTAACATGTGGTTATGTACTGACACAAAAACCACTTGGTTATGGTCAGGAAACGATCATGTTTTGGCTTATAATACCACTTTTTGGTGGCACAATCACAGCTGGGAATACCGCACGTTTCAGTAAAAGCAACTGTTTTTATTGTTTCGTGCTTTGTGGTCTCAAGCAGTGGTCTGCAGCTTGGCAGCCGTCTCGCTTAGGTATCACGCCAACCAATATCCCCTCCACCTCCAGATGACAGCCCATATACATGCAGTCTGAACTTCATCACTTTAGAAACATTGATATGATACATATGAGACATACAAATTTAAAGTATCCATGGTCTGCAGAAATGTACAATGCCAACATTTTCTCTTCGCGACTGAGCTCATTCATTCATTTTCCATAACCGTTTATCCTACTGGGGGTCCCAGCTGACATTGGCCGAGAGGCGGGGTACACCCTGGACAGGCCGCCAGACTATCACAGGGCTGACACATAGAGATAGGCAACCATTCATGCTCACATTCACACCTACAGCAACATAGACGTGCATGTTTTTGGACTGTGGGAGGAAGCTGGAGTACCCAGAAAAACCCCACACTCACATGGGGACAACATGCAAACTCTCCACAGAAGGGCTCCCCCACCCCAAGTTCGAACCAGGAACCCTCTTGCTGTGAGGCAACAATGCTAACCACTTCACCACCGTGCCACCTCTTACTCATTATAAGAAATAGGGATACATATACCAGGAATTTTCTAATGAAGCTTAGGGTATGGTGCTTCAGGAAGACTACCTTTATGCTTCATCCACTCACAGTTCCTCTGTCTCATCCCCCCCTTCCAATCAGCTGATTATGAGTGCTTGCTCTTCCAGTTAAACAGTTAAACCAATCAAATTTTGCAACAGTCACTATCAGCCAGTGATGTCACTGCTGTCAATCTTTAAATCTGTTCTCCTCCCTGCTGCTGTCAGTTGTCATTTTAGGCAGAATCGTCGCACCATCCTCCACTCCAATCACCTCCAGTCATCATATCCAGCGCCCAGGTCGAGCTCATCAAAAGCCCACTCCTCATCACATCCAGATCCTCAGCACACTCTTCATTTTATAACTATCACCACTCTTGAAATATATGACATCACGAAGTGGTTCAAATGCCAACGACTATTCACATTAATCATCATCTCTCCTGATTGAAGTATTTGTAATCCATTTTCATGTGTTTGCATCATAATTTCTATTGAACTATAATTTGAATACACTCGTAACTCTGTTAGATACAGTAAAAAAAAAAAAAGATGAATCTATATGCAAGCTACAACCTAAAATCTGCTTTCCTAACAACAAATATTTTTTTTCTATTTTTTTTTTTTTAACTACACTACACTACTATGGCAACAAATAAAACATGCTTTAGAATAAAATAAAAATAAAATGCATCAACAAATGCCATTACTGACTAATACATCCATCAAATGACCTGCAGGTCACAGTTACCTCTCTGAATGTTATTGTTAAGGTTATACTCTTTCTCTCATTCTCCCTCCTCCGACTTCACTGTCACTGTCACTCATGTCACTCTGTCACAGTGGACTGCAGTAAGGGCAGGAAAAATGGACAGTCACTATCAATCAATCAGTACGATTTATTAGATTTGGGCCTTTTGGAAAGGTGACAGATTGCTGTATACAAGAGGGAAAAACACACACACTTCCCAGCTGTCTCTTGTACCCCTGAGTTATCTTGACACTCACAGTGGAGCTGCTAAACGCCCCTGCAACACACACATGCACATGCTCATACACAAAATGTGCACCCACGTAAGTTTTTTTTTAATAATGGCAGCTAAATTTGATCTCCATGTCCTTTTTGCAGAGTAGTCCTTTTACACCACCCCTGAGATGTGTGTGTTTTATATCCTGCTGACCTGCAGTGTGAACAGATCTGTATGCATGTTTTGTGGGAACCTGTAGTCTGCATTATACCGTATTGTATCCATAGATGCACATTATATCAAGCTCAAAATATCAGTCTTATAATGCCATGGTTCAGTTTGATCAGCACAAGTATAACAAATATGTTTTTATGTTTAAATCCAACTAACCAGACAATGTGCAGTTTGTAAATACTCCCTTGTTTGTTTCATGATATGACATTTTAGAAATTTGAGATGTTTTATACATTTTCTCAAAGGAGATACAACAGATTTTGGAGTGCTTATTTCACTGTCACAACAACAAACAGCAGATTTAATTTGTGTCTTAAAACTGCCTCCAGGTTCAAATGTATTATTTCATCTGCAAAGAAAATAGGATACGTGTACACATCACAGAGGTATTGTCAGTGAAAATATAATCCTTTGTTATGTTATCTCCTAGAGTTCATTTGTAGTTCATAAAAAATGTGTGCTGAAATAACAGCAACAATATCATGTGCAATATTATTCTTCATTATCATTTTCTCAGTCACATGCAATACTACTTCTCATTATTATATCATATTTAACATAACATCGATGATCAGGAACAGTCTGTTTTTTCCACCATTTTAGCTCATTTTTAGTATCTCTAGCACTTAGCATACTCCTATTGTTTCTCTATGAGGCACTGGTTTTTGCTTCTGCTCCTTGAAAACACTTATTATCTTGTACATTTGTATATTTTTAGATATGTAATACTCTTGTTCTAAAACTGGGCCCACTGGAACCCACTGGTTGTCTGGTTGGTACTGGTTGTACTTTGAAGCATTCTCTGGCACAAGAATTTCCTTCGGGATAAGTAAAGTTCTATTAAATTGAATTGATTGAACTGAATATCATTTACCTTGTCATTGATGGGTTGTTCAAAAAACATCACAGGTGTCTTTTGGGGAGTTTCTGATGTTTTCTTTCTGTCTTTTTAATTGTAATAAAGAGTTTTCATTGGAGAGATGTACTGAAATATGCTCTCGTCATGCAGCTATTTAGTTGGCAGGCCTCTGGTGAACAGCAGACTCCTAAATTTAAAATGAACACCTGCCTAATAAAGAAATAGTGAATAAATTATATCGGAACAAAAAGACTTACAGCTGGTGTATATCAGCCCTCAGTGCCAGCAAATGCTGCAGTAATTATCCAAACAATTATTTTACACACAGTATGACCTAACAAAGCATGCTACATATCCTCCCTCCCTACATACAGCTGGGTAAGCTACATATTAATTTCACTCCAGTACACAGTAAGCGTCTTACTGTAACTCCGCCAGAGTCCATCAGTCATGCCCATGCAGGGGAAGAGCAGAGAGGGACCCATGCAGCAGGGAAGAGGCAGGCCAAAAGAAGGGCCAGAAAAGATATCGACACATACACCTACCCTGTAGTAGTCAGTGCTGTAGACGTCTCTGGACATGCCAAAGTCTCCGATCTTTACCAGCAGATTCTCGCCCACCAGGCAGTTCCTGTCAGAAAACAAACAGAACCAAACAAAACTAAGTGCGGAGCAATTTCAGCAAGATGTTGAGTGTGTGAGCAGTGTTTGGAAGGTTACTTTAAAAATGTAATATTTTACAGATCAAGCATTCTCGGAACCCATCGGCTGTATTCAGCGTCTGACTTCCAGCAGACGTCGATACAGCCTCTGGGGGCAGCCCCCCGATTTTTTGGCATTCTGGTTTGATTTGGGCGGAGGAGGCAAATTTCCGTTTCCGACTTCCGTTTATATATAAGTAAATATGCTGAACCATTGCAATGGATTCAGAGTTTGCAGTGACGCCAATTATGCTCCACCTCATTAGTTCACCGCACGGACCGTTTAACCTGGCAACAACTGCAGCCGGCTCAAACGTGATTGGTCAATATCATGTGGACTACAAACAGCCTACAACCAGAAACCAGGGCTCTTCCACTCTTCTTCCGGAGGCAAGATCTCTGGGGTTTGCCTACAGACTCTACATTCACTGAATGTAGAGTCTGTACATAGAGACTACAGATTAAGTTACCCTGTGAAAAATGTAATAAGTAGGCCTAATATACTTTACTTTTCTAACAAGTATTTTAAACTGGGCAATAAACCTGAAAAATGTCAGAAATAGTCTGTACCAAAAGAAGGCATTCGTGCATGGCAAAAAGATGCAAAGCAACAGGATGAATGTTTTATTTTACGTATAAACTTTTGCATGTAGGACATGCTCCTGGATCAACATCCCAAACGTGTTTCAGGACCAACAACCGAACACAGCCCTCTGACATCATCAGTGTCTAGTATTCTCTAATATTCCAAATTGAAGTTAGTACAATTTAACAAAATCCTCAGTGACATTGAACCAAAACCTTATAAGCTACTGCAGGGTTAGCGAATTAGCTTGCTAACTAGGTAGGTAGTGCTAACGAATAAGCTTTCCAATGGGTTGAAATATTGTTCACTAACATTAAGAATAAGGATAATGTCATTTTTCAGTTGCAAAAACCTGCGATGGAGACATGGAAAATCATCACCATGTTGACTCTGGATAAATGTTTATATTTATGCAGGACCATCATCAACATGTTGATCCTGGATAAATGTTTATATTTATGCAGGACCATCATCAACATGTTGATCCTGGATAATTTGTTAATGTTGATCATGACCATCACTGTCATGACGATCCTGAAAAGAATCGCTGATGACCATCACTGCTATGTTGATATTGACATGAACAAATGATCACAAATCAGCATGATGACAATGATGATGGGCCCGGATAAATCTAACCAAATCTATTCTGGATTGACATGGAAAAAAGGAGGGAAAACATGTTGACTGCAGGAATTTGTAACTGAAAAATGCTATTAACCTCACTCTTTATTACTGAACAATATTCTAGCCTATTGGCAGGCTTACTTGTTAGCATAGCCTACCTAGTTAGCAAGATAGCTCGCTAATATTCTATTGCCATACTTATTCATTAGTATAGCCAACCTATTTGGCAAGCTAACTCACTTACATTCTACCCTATGAGCAAGCTTACTTGTTAGCATAGCCTACCCAGCTGGCAAGCTAGCTCGCTAATATTCTCGTCTATTGGCAAGCTTAGTCATTAGGGTAGCCAACCTACTTTGCAAGCGAACTCACTAACATTAGGCTATACCCTATTAGCAAGCTTAACTGCTAGCATAGCCCACTTAATTAGCAAGCTAGCTCGCTAATATTCTCGTCTATTGGGACGTTTACTCATTAGCATAGCCAACCTAAGTTACTTTGCAAGCTAACTTACTAACATTATACCATATTAGCAAGCTTAACTGTTAGCATAACCTACCTTATCAGCAGTTAACTTGAGTACCTTACAACGTTTTTGTTCAATTGTACTAACTTCAATTTAGAAAACTAGCTTATCTCTGAAGAAGCACAAAGAAATACTGGAAGAAGCACAGGAGCAGCACAGTGATGATATAAGAGGGCTGTGATTGGTTAATCCAAGAGCATGTCCTACTGAAAAGACTATATTCTGTTGTAACCCCTTTATAATCACCGACCGTTTGATTAGTAATTGTAATGTAAATTTACATTTTTTTTCTCAGTTACTGTAGCTTATTAGTTTAGATGTCAGTTAATATTTCAGTAGTAATAGTAATGGTTTATCTCAGGTTAACAGAGTTTCACATGTTTTTGTTATGATTTTGTTTCATTACATGAGAATCATTCACTCACTGTGGAACTCAATCAATCATAGATCATAGATATCTGTTGTTTTACAGAATATCCACTGTAGTGCTTTCTCTACTGGCCACACTGGCTCTCTGTCATGTACTGACTGATGGGACTGGATTGGTCTGTGCACCCATAAATTATGTCCTAATGAGTGAATTTACAGAAACCTCAAGGCAACCTATTACATTTGCAAAAATGGCCCCAAAAAAGTGTGTTTTAACTTTGTCATTATGAGGTATTCCATAATGTAGAAGGGTCTGAATAAATTTCCCTGTATAATGAAGCGTTCACTAAAGTGGAAACAGACAACTTTTCAACTCCGCCCTTTAGCATTTCCAAGTGGTATTATTGTTGGCGTTGCTGTTGCAAAGAAAAACCGGATCGCCTTCTGTTTTCCTCAGAGCCTAGCAACTACCAGCAACACAGGACTCACTGCATTTTGTTTTACACTGTTTGGTGTTTCTACCATCCACCACTTTCGTGACTAGGGATAGTAACTGCAAATAACTTACAACGATACAAAAGCACTATCTTATTTCTGTTTTGGTTGCACAGTGGTTGATGCACTTCCTTTGTGCTGTAAATCTTCATTTGCGTGGGAGATCGAACCAGGTGGCAGACAGACTTGCAAAGTGAAAGTGAGGCTTCTTTTGAACCAGTCGAATCTCTGGTGGTTTCATTATTCTATAACCATTACATTGTGTAATCAACTTTTACTTTATAATGATAAGTTAAAAACAAACAATCTTGGCTATTTCCAATTTAAGGCAATACAAGTAAAGACAGAGTGAAGTAACAGAAAAAGTGACAAACCTGGTGGCCAGATCACGGTGCACAAAGTGCTGTGATGCCAGGTAGACCATGCCAGATGCTATCTGCTGGGCGATGTGCAGCATCTGTGACTGGGTCAGCTCCACAGGTCTGGTTGTCTGGCCCTCTGCCATCAGAACTGCGTCAGGACCGTGAGCCCTGCGAGGAAACAGGTGGAGGTTTGTCACGTAAGCCCGGTCATTGTTTGGAGTCATTTGTGTTTTCTGAGCAGCCTTGTATCAACTATACTACATCTGCCCTTCTCACAGAAAGCATTTAGAAGATGGAGCTGGATTTCTTTAAAACAGCAGGAGAATATTCTGCTTCACAGTCTTTGTGTAACAATGCTTCTGTTTTCAACATTTTTTAAAGAAATGCAAATTCTTCACTATAACTGTAGCTGCCATTTTGATAACATTTTGATGTAATGAAGGAAAAGATTCATGCCTGAGGAATTTGTTGAGGTCACCGTGTTTCATGTACTCAAACACCATGATGAGAGGGTCGCTCTCCACGCAGACTCCATAGAAAGTGACGATGTGTTCGTGCTGGAGGTTGGTCAGCAGCTCAGCCTCACGGTGGAAATCCTTCCTGGCATTTTCACTGGCCTCTTTGAGCGTCTGCACGCACAGAGACACACACAGAAGTGACATTTTAATACACTGACAAATGAAAAACTCACACATTATGCCACGTACACTATTGGCAATTAGTCATCTTCACAGTGCACCCAGTCTGCTCCAATTTATTTGGCTGATGTCCACAAGGAAAGAAAAAAAGCGAGTGTCTTGCCTTGTAAAAGTGAGTTACAGCAACTCGGCACACACAGTGTGAAATTACTGGCACTGAGCAAAGACTGATACAATGGCAGAGCAGGAACAAATTTTATATTAATGTAAGCCATTACAAAGTACAACACTGTTTACATTCATTATATTCCCTGGTTCCCTCTGAAACTAATCTTTTTCTTCCTTCCATGAATCAGGAAATCTGTCAGGGAGGTTGTGTAATGCAAGCATCTGTGACAGAGACAGAAAAAGACTGTGTCCGTGTGTGTGTGTGTGTGTGTGTGTATGAAAGAGAGGGAGGGAGGGAGTTGCAGGAAATGAAAGTGATACGGGGTCTGTATTCATGTCACATCAAAAGAAGAAATATATAGAAAATTCCTCTTGTCCTACATGAATAATTGATTGTCTTCCTACAGTATATGACATGGATATATGTTCGCTTTCCACCTTGTGTGTGTGTGTGACTGTCTGTCTGTGTACTAACACAGCAGCTCAAAGCTCCTATTACAAATGTAGGTTTAAAGGACAAAAAGGAGTCACTTAAGAAAGCTCGGGAAGAAGGAAATGACCCGCGACCTTTCAGCTTTAACGCTGAGATACTAGAAAATGAGACGGACTGTAACTCCACCCACCCACATATTCAACCAGTCATATATCATGATCAGAGACTCAGTCCTGTACATTACAGGCTGTAATGTGATACTACATGATGATCATATGGTGAATTAATACAGTATGGATACTGTATAAAAGCATGAGCTCCAATCTCAGTTTGAAATGTGATATCAGGCATGTATGGGAAATCTGGATTGTCTGACTGGGTCGACTTCTCTCTTGATGAGTTCTCACATGCTGAGAGTGATAGCCCATGTTAATAGATGTGTTGTTTGGATTCTTAAAAAGCTAGGGAATCCTTGTTATAAAAGCAATGATACCACCTTTAGGTTTAAAAATTGTAATTAATGGCTTTATTAATGGTCAATAAATCATTTACTGACTTTACGCTCGGGCAGTGACTTGTGGCATCAGAAACCAACAAAAAAGGTGTCCTTTAACATTGGCTTGATACGTGGCCGGTTGCTGTTATAGTTTAATGGCGCCTGGCGGCCTCAGGGGGTAACGTGGTGGGACAAAGGCGAAAGTTAAGGCCGCGAAAGTCCGAATGGGGCAAGCAGGAGGGGTGGTGGATGGGTCCAACAAACACCGACTTTCACCCAAGAGAGTGGTGTTCACGTCCCGTGAGATTCTAAAGCGAAACACTGTTCATTTTTCCTAAATCTAACCACTTCCTTTTGTTGCCTCAACCCAGCCATATATGTATGTTGGTGAAGGAAAAAAATAAATTCGCGGTGTTGTACCAACGTAGTGTGAGACTGCATGTAAATGTTAAATTTCATGTGAAAAGAGAAGTTATTTTTTGAAAGAAGAGAACTTGACACAGTGTCCCAACAACCAACGCACCCAGGGTACCTTGCGCGTTGTATGTGGACGTGGAAAGTCCATGACCAAAAAGTCAATATGTGATGAGGTCGGAGTGAGAATGTGTTGGAAAGAGGGAAAAACACCATCCACAACCTGGCAACCTACTCTTGGTGCTTATAATTGTTTCCAACTTATCTGTGAAGCATTATTAAATGACCTGTAAACTATTAATTAAACTATTTGCAACTTATAAACCTTTACAAGGAGTGACTTATCAAAATAAGTCAAGCATAGGCTACTAAATAATAAATGTTAAATGGGCCAGCACTTGTATAGTGCCTTTCCAGTATTCTGACCTCTCAAAGTGCTCTTTGCACGACAAGTCACACCCACACACAACGCTACCTTACATGGTGCCATGCGCTGCTCAGTTTTTAGCACACACACACACACACACACCAGTGGAACAACCATCAGGGGCAATTTGGGGTTCAGTATCTTGCTCAAGGATACTTTGACATACAGACTGGAGGAACCGGAGATTGAACTGATGATCTCCTGATTATTGGACGATCCGCTCTCCCCCCTGAGCCACAGCCACCTATAGACAGCATTATTTACGTCTGACTGATAATGGTCTGCACAACTCATACTGCACTGTATGTGGCATACACTGTGCTCCTGGCACGAGACAATCACTGATCCAAAATCTAATTAAAGAAAAACAAAATACTTTCTTTCCTGGCAAACACTTGCTCTCAGTCTGCCAACTAAAATGGTCAGTGTATCAAGTGACCGCTGTAAAAAAATATTGAGCAAACCATATTAATGCTGAATTCATAATCATCCACCTATGAAGTACCACGCTCTGAGTCTCCAAACTCAATACTGCCTTAAATTCCCAGGCTAAAAGCCATAATATTGCACTGTTAGTCATCAGGTCTGCGCGCACTCAGGTCCCTGGACAAATAAAAAGTAATCAACAGCCTCCATCCCGGGAATGTAGTGATACACATTTACATGTGTGAAGGAAACATTATTGGAAGTGCTACGTGTTCATGATTGATGGCATGCAGGAGTGGAAGCGTGTATGTATAGGCGCGTGCATATTTCTATGTGTATCTGCACGTGTTAAAGTGTGCCTGTGATCGATGGCACCTCAGTGTATGATATACAGGAACAGTAAAACTGGCTTCTGTATTATGGCTGACTGGCTGATTGATAGCCGACTCTAAAACCAGGACCATTAAGCTCTATTAGCAAGCGCAGGTTATTGTAATGTGGTGTACATGTTTCTGTAATGTAACATGCATGACAGAGTGCAACATGAGTACAGTATGCACATGAGGAACAATGTACTTATGAGGGGAGGGTGAAGGCTTTGATGATGATTAAATGCACCAACACATCTTTGAGCTGCTTTGCCTACATACATATTTCTACTGAAATGTTGCACAAATCTTAAAGTGAACTTCCAGAAAGTCTGCGACAGAAAACACAAATCATTGTGCAGCAAGATTTCTTAATCGAAGTGCCAATAAGAACTGCTATATTTCAGTTTCCTGCACTAACTATACTAAAGCCTCTCTCTCACTGCACAAAAAACCCACTTACACCCACCAACATCTGGCTCTTGTATTTAATGGGAAAGGTTACAATCAGCATTCACTCCCAGGACAAATGACTCTGCAGTAGTTACAGGTATTTATCAACTCCAGTTCTGATTGGCTCCAATTGATAGTGATGGAAATATGGCACTTAGGTGGATGCATTATTTTTTCCAGCATGATGCAATGATGCACCACCACAAAATACCATCAATCCAAGCAGCGCTCCAACATCATTCAAAATTAGTCAGCACAGATTGAAAGAGTACCTGATTAAGTAGCAGATATAAAAAGAAGTAACCACCATAACAATTTACATTTACTTTGACTGTTTATAAGAGACATGTATGACTGTAGCCACGATTCATGTAAAGCCTACACAACAAGCCCCTACAAACTGCACCCACCATCAGTACAAGACAAAGCCACCAACTCAGTGGTTATTTAAACCCTACTACAACATGACCGTGTTGTGAATACATGTGAAGCCACAGGTGCATCATAATTCACTCAATTCATTAACTTCATTAGGAATTCTTATCAAAACTCGTCAAATACCGCTGCTTTGTCAATGGAAACGTCAAAATGTGATACTGCAACTCAGTGGTGCCAAACTGGTGGGCTGCGGTCCAAATTTGCCTTGCAAATGTGTCATGTTTGTAAAAAAAAAAAAAAAAAAAAAAAAAAGATAGATTGAGTGACTTATCATCAGCTACTTGACAGAGACAGCAAAATAGCTCGACGACATGGCTGAACTGGTCCTGTGGCTGGACCAGTTGGGAACTATTGCTCTAGGTAGCCTCCTGCATTGGTTATGGACATTTATGGACAGCATGTAAACTGATGGTTGTTACATCCATTATGTCTTTTTAAGAATGCACTTCTGTTTTCACAGGAAATGTACAGTTCTTGCTTGTTATATGCATACAGTCTTTCTCAGATAAAACTTCTCTTCTTTGCATTTATTCCCTTAGGTTTGGCAACAAAGCTCCATGGTTAGGTTTAGGCAAAAATCTTTGCAGTATGGCTTAAAATACGTACAGTTCTTACTGACATAATGTCACATACGCATATACGTTACTATACGTGTAGAATGCTTCACATAGCACACTACTTTGTTATTGGTTTCATGGGTGAAACAAACACCAGGCTCTCGGGTGAAAGTCCGTTCTTTGTTTGATCCATTTACAACCCCTCTGGCCCACCCTATACGGACTTTCTCACTCTTTATACTACAGTAGTTTAAAATAGAAAATAGAAATAGAAATGCGCGTTATACCAGCACAAAGAGTGTCTCTGTGTCTGACACCGACATCCACTGACAAGGAGGTGGTATTTGATAAGTTTGGCTGTGGCCAGCGGCATTAGAAATAGTCACTGCCCAGTGTGTATCATACCACTGTCATTGTGCATGAAGACATGATTCACCTTGTAAGTAACAAAATGCAACCCTTACTCTTCCCCAAACCTCAAATTTAACCGTCCATCTTTCAACCACTTCATTGCCAGCTAAACACAAACTTCTGCTTTCTTTGTAACAATGGGCATCAATATTTAAGGGTCAGTCCATCAAAATCACCAAAAATCTGTGTTCCATCACAATGATGAAACATGGTGTAAGTTTTGGTTTTGTTGTCCAAGTTTTGACACATCTGTCTGTGAGATTTCTGCTTCCATCCCAGAACAACAAATATGAAAGGTATTTTGATTGTGGTGCTTCCAGCATTAAAAATAAAGACATCACTTTGAACAGTTATCATTTGAACTACCATACTCTCTACCAAAGCCCTTTTTAGTTTGTTTTATAATTTTAGTGAACTGACCCTTTAAAAGTGAAGGTAATGTCATCATTTGTTTGAGAAATCTACTTCCACCAGCTTTCATCACGTCTCCTCTTTGTTGATGCAGCAACAAGGAGGAGGAGGAGGAGGAGGAGGAGGAGGAAAAGACAACTGGATAGAAAGGGTGAGTCATACCAGTTGACAAAAAGATGAGGACGAAAAGAGCAGGAAGAGCTATAAGCAGGTGGTACATTAGCTAATTGAAAAGAAAAATCCAATGAATTGAGAGAGTTAAATCAATGAAGTGACTCCTAATGACTTAATGATTCATCTACATGCAGCCACACCTATCTCAGTTTGAGAAACACTTTATTTTTAGTGTAAGTTGACTGAGCTGATTATATAAAGTTTTACCGTACAGATTTGATATTCAGCACAGCAACACGCCACATCTTGTTCTACAACCAAGAACTGTGCTTCCTAGGATTTTCAGGTGCATATTTTACAGAGAGCTCAGACCGAGCTGAAGCTAAGCTGGCAGCAAACATCAGCGGGCTGGCAAGCGGTTTAGAGAAAAGAAGGTGGAGGATTTGGGGAGAGGAAAGCAGCGGGATGAAGGACTGCAGAGGAGAGAAGAAAAAGTACTGCAGGTGAGAGTTAGAGGTGAGGCGTTAAAGACAGGAGAGGAAGTGGGGACGAGGGGGGGGGGGGGGTCTCACAGGTCATGTATTGTTAATGAGAATATCTCCACCAATCAGATCCTGTTTCACCGCAGACCAGCAGAGGAAGCATCCTTGATGGAGAGATACATGGTGATGGCAGGATGCTCCCAGGGAAACCATTCAATTTGACCCCGGAAGTCAGCGGTTTGAGTGTAATTCCACCTTCTGCTTAAAGAGAAACTCTTGGAAGGAGCAATTTTCTAGCAATAGAGGAAATGGAGGCGAGGAGATGGCGAACATGGAGCCATTTAAAGGGGCATAAGTTATCTGCTGTAAACAGTATTTCAAATATATGTCAGATCTCGCTGCAAAATATATGGAGAAAGCAATAACTTCAGCTAAAATAATAACATTATGAGCTTTGCTTTGGTGCCACCAATCACTCTGCATCAGCAGGGCTTTTCAAAAAATCTCATTTTTGAAAGTTGACTCCTAATAAATACCTTCTTCGTGATGCAGATTGGATGCTGTTTCATTTCTTATTAGAGAGACAATCTGTCCTTCAAAATCAATGAAATCTGTCTACGTACACGGTATCATCAATGGGGACTTACAATGCTCATTTCGAGGTTTATACTTGTATTTTGGGTTTCCAGAAACCTGTTAACATGCTTAAACAGTCAAAAAACACTTTCTTGTCTTCATACAGTCTGTGCTGGAACACCTGTATTCACCCCCTGTCTCCATTTTAGCTCTCCTCCCAAAAAAGTCCAGACCGCCCTCCTGTGTCTGTCTCTGCACCATCATTGCAGCTAAGGGAATGATTGTACAGAGAATATTGCTACTTTTTGTTGTGAAAAATCACCAATCAAAGCTAAACCAAAGTGTTTACAACTGGACATGTTCCAGCAATAAGATCAGAATTTGGGGAGACATGAACATCGACCGCCAAGATCTCGTGTTTCTCTGATGGAAGCATGTAGCCACATGTAGCAGTGTACAACCCCTCTCTCACATGCACTGCGAACCTAAAATTATCTAGACATTATCTAGAGGAGGTGTATGTGAGAAAGCAAATGTACGAATCAGTTGGATCAGACATTACATGGACTTTACCCTGCCAGCTCCCTGGTACAAAGTTTGTGTAATTAAGTCCATGTGTGAACAGAGCGGCTAATATTCCGGAGAATTCACACCGAGCATGTGGGCGTGTTGATGGCATTTCTATCATGCGGCTTGTGCAAAATCAGAAGCAAAAGAACATCCGCGGGTGAAGAAGTGTCTGTTCCATGAAGATGGCAACAAAAATATCTGGAGAGACAATGAGATCTTGGAAACTCTGTCGGCTGAAGCTGAAATTGTCAAATTCAAGGAACAGCAGGAGCGAATGACACCGCCTCACTGAAACTAACATATATCAACAGGTACATTCTCTTAACGGGCATCACTGCTGCTAAAAAGATGCTAGCTTTACGCTGGAAACCTCCACACAGTCACAAAACTCAGTGGAATAATACATATATTGATATCATCAATGTGGAGCCATCATTGCATGGTGTGAGAGCTGGATCTCACAGAAATACGTGAAATGACCACAACCTCTTAACACCGCATTCCGTGGTGGCAGCACGTAATGGGTTGAAATTACGTGCCACGGAAACAATGCCAGTGTAAAGTCAATTAGGATCCATTGTCGTGGTGTTGCTGGTATTATTTCTGCATGGCAAGAGATGTCAGATAAGATTAAGGAAGTGCTGTAATTTTCACTTCACAACTAAAATTTTAGTTTCCTTTCATCCTGCACATATTACTGAATAAGGAGACCCATGGGGAGGGGGAGAGATGGGAATGTTTCCTTTTGTAGTTTGTTTGCTGTGTGCGTTGTGCTATAATTTGCTATTGCTCGAGCAAAATATCAATAAAAAGTTGATCACACACAGTTATGAGCTGACGTCAGCTTGTCTTGAAAGTAGGACGGAGTATTCAGACCAATTTGAAGCCTGAAGTTTTTGCTCACAGGGATCATTTTTTACATAAGTTTACCTCATGTTCTCCTCATGTCAGCGTGGGTTTTGTCAGGGTCTTTCTCTGGGTCTTTGGACTTCCCACAATCCAACAACATGCAGACTAGGTTAACTGGTGACTCCAAATTGCCCTTAGGTGTGAATGTGAGTGTGAATGGTTGTCTGTCTCTGTGTGTCAGCCCTGTAATAGTCTGGCGACCTGTCTTTCGCCTGGTGTTAACTGGGAGGGCCCCCTGCGACAATCAGCAGGATAAGTGGTTATGGAAAATGAATGAATAATAGGAGCCCTTTAAGAACAATAAGGCAATTAAATGACTATTAGAGCAAATGCAGGAGGTCTGGGACTCTTTTTCTTGACATACTGTAACAAACATCTTCTAAATAGCTACAGTATAAAATGCCTGTGTCATGTCTGGATTCAACTCACTGCTGCTCTATGAAATATGTAGACCTGTAACTTTAATGTACTGTGTCACTAGGACTTTAATATTTGAACAGTAGAAAATCTATTTGAATTTCTCTGGAGTTTGCAATAATAAATAAATAAAAATAAGACCATTAAGCTCTGGGATTACCTTGACAGCCACCAGTATCTTCTCCTGGTCAGGTGAGAGGTTGTAACACTCAGCCAGGAAGACTTTTCCAAAGGCTCCTTCTCCCAGCTCTCTCTTCAGCACGATGTTGTGTCTCTTGATGTGCTGGACGACTGTTGAGGAGAGGAAAGACAAAAGAGATGAGAAGAGCTTCACACATAATGTGGCCATCTTGGTTTAGAAATGCTGTACACGTTAGTGGCTGCAAAAACAAGATGCCTGTTGTTGTGACACATTTTGTTAAATAAACGGCAGTTGTTAAACTCTGATAACATTGTGCATCATTTTAATTAATTAGCTCAATTCATGTGAGGTTTATTAGCCTGTCTGTGTCATTACCACAGCAAGACAAAACTATCACACAAGTAAAATATGTTGTATTGTAGATTTAGCTTCCTTTTGAGCAGCAGGCTGTGCTTACTCTATCACAGAAGTCTGTTTTTCTACAGTGGAAAGATGTTAGATGTATGGAGATTTTATGTTTTTAAAAAATGTTTCTCTGTTTTGCCATACACTACTTTGATCCACTTTTCAGTGTAATGTAAATGTTTAAAAAAAAATGTGTCTGTCACTGTGTTTCATGTGCATAATCTCTCCCTGCCTTCTGCTCACCCACAGTTGGATCAGAGTCCACAAACCTGCTCTCTGTTGCTAAGTAACTTGTGACTCCATGCCAGCTGATTTTTTTTTTTGTGGAAAATTTGGCATCTTACCACAGTGATGATACAAGATTTTATTCTACAGAACGGTTAACAGCGTGGTGCCCTTACTATAACCTGACTAAGCCCCGTCTTCTTGACTGCGGGCCAGATGTGCAATCGTCTGCATGCAAGGGAACACATGTTATCCTATAATACATGCACTTGGGTACTCCTTGAACACACACACACACACACACACACACACACACACAGAGGGAGAGAGAGAGAGACGGAGGACACCAAGAGCTGAGATTTATCTGTGATGTGATTAAGAGGCGCATTTGAAGAAAAGCTGTCCACTCAGAATATCACATTAAAGCCCAGCTAGACTCTCAGAAGCTGAATCGATTTACACTGTGAGCTACTGAGGTCCACCATAACCCAATATTGTACAGACAGACAGAGAGAGGGAGAGAGGAACACATCCACCATGCAATGTATGCATGTTTGCATGTCTGCTTTGCAAACATACATGTAAACCCTGCCTCCTATAAATTATGCCTATGTAATGCTAATTTGTTTTGCAGAATAGGTTTTGGGGGGAAAATGAATTATGGTCTGTGGTTGCATCTTTTTAAGTGAAGCAAGTTCTGCATACATGCTCACACAGAGGCAGTCCTGGTGGATGTGACTGTGTAACAGCAGGGCTTTCACTGTGAAGATGGGAGTGTGTATGCTTGTGGATGAAGGTCTAGTCACTAGACCTTCAACCACACAACACAAGTGTAAAACAACAAAATTCTACACACTAGATTCTAGTGTGTAGAATTTAGTTGGATTTAGCAGTGAGATTGCAGACTGTAACCAACTGAAACTTCTCCCTTGTGCTGTGCGTGTAAGAGAGGTATGGTGGCTAAACAGTCATGAAGTCACAACTGACTTTTTTAATGTGTTACCCTGACAATCAAACCCTGCTAAGTGCTTGAGTGCCAAGCTTTAGTTGGACTTTGCATCACAAGACAAACAGTGAAAGTTTTATTTTTACTTAAATATTTGTTATCTCAAGTATTGTTCTTCGCAACACACATACACACACGCAATAAGAAGCTGCTGGGGTGTCTCCGCCACAGGAGGGCAGGGCCCCAAAGGGTGACACTCTGCTCTAAATCATTATGTGTTAAGGTTAGTGTAGCCTTAGTTATACACATTTACGTTTTGGGGTTACTGTAATTACTTAAGTTTAGTCATTTATGCTGCTACAGTATATTATGATAAGATATGTGCAGTAAATTTTAGCAGGAGGTATTTCACATTAATATTTTGGACTTGCAGAATGGAGTTTTATCATTACATAGCCTACCATAGGCCTAATTAGTTCATTATCATTTATGGCATTTCAACTATTATTTATTTATTAATTTATATGAGTAAAATTTGCTTTGCTATTTAATGTCTCCTCTGCCTAACAGCATTATTTGGTTCCTTCCTACCGTTGTTTTGCGGGGGACAGGTGTGAATGTAACAGTGTCAAAGTTTGGGGGGGGTGCACTGGACACTGTTGCGGTGTCAGTGTTCAAAAGATCACTCAAAGACAGGCCAGGAGGACTGGAGAAGGCTACCAACCAAGAAATTAGGGTGACATTAGAAAAAAAAAGTGTGCATGTAGGCTACTTTAATTAATTATTGCGTCACCCGGCGAACAGGGAAAGTCAAATCAAACGCACCCAGGTGTTGCTCATCAGCAGGTGCACGGCAGCTCTGGCTATCATGCTAACAGGCTAACATGCTAACACGTTCATTGTGGATTCTTCAGCAGTTTGTTGAGGAGCTTTTACCTTCAGTGAGGTGTGTGAGGACTTTCTGCTGTTTGGGACATTAATGGAAGCGGGACAGAGAGGCAAGGTGGACTGGTTACACTGGGGCAGAGAGGCTGAGTCAACTGGTGGAGTGGACGTTTGCATCGGGATGAAGGAGCAGAGGACTTCACCTGCACGAGGCTGGCGGTCAGACAGGTGAGCACAACAACACGCGCTTGACAGGAAAACGTCACTGGGCAAAATACCACTGTGTTAACTGTGTAAAACCTGCAGCTCTTTTTTGTGGCTGTAATATGTGTTTATGGCTGCAGCAGCAGCAGCAGCTGTGGAGCTTAGCCTATATGTGTATACATCTCTTATTGTCTGCTGTGCTGGTGTTATTCTGCTCATAATTCTATAAGAAGTGTCATGTTAAAGCCCATAGCTCTTTTTAATTATTGTCCTTTCTGTTTCATTGTCTGAGTGTTGCCTCTTTTTTAGTTGATTCTGGTGACTTTACACAGACAGAGGCTGTTGTGTAGCTAAGTGATCATCACGTGTGCACAGGCTGAAAAAGTGCCCTCTCTGGAAAAAAATATTTTTGGTTTCATGTTACAAATGAGTGTTTGTCCAACAGTATTTGACACATGGCACACAGGCCTCTCTTTTATACAGTCTATGCTCTAGACCAGCAACTCTCAAACCTGTGCTCACCTTTATTCTCTGATATCTTAACATCCAGGGGCTGGTTGTATCAAACACCTTAAATTAAGATTAAGTCCGAGTTAATGTGGTCATGTTGTCATGATCTGAATTAGTGGTTCAGATCGTTTTCTTACTGTACGTAAGGGCTTATACGCTTTTGTATAGTATGTTTTCCTTCATGTGCTTTGGTTTTATGGTGATGTCACTGTTTTGCTAATTGTGCTTTTGTGTGTTTGTTTGTGGCTATGTGCCCCCTGTTGTAATTTTGTATAGTATGTTCTTATTGTTTTTGGTTATATGGTTATGTCATTGTTTTATTAATAGTGCTTATGTCTTGTTTTTACCTATGTGCCTTGCTATGGGCTTTTGTCTGTGGTAATCTGTTTGCTCTGTGCTTATGCACATGCCATCAGTCTGCTTTTGTCTGATCTAATGTGCTTTTGAATGTTATTATCATGTCTTGTTTTTATCAACCTGCCGGGGACTGCAGATGAAAATGAGCCTGTATGGCTAAATCTGGCACATTTACATGACTGAAGTGATCATGTTAATTAATGTGTACTGTTTCTTTCTAAATAAACAGAAACATAGGGTGTCCTTGAAATGTTCAATTAAGTATTTATGGTGTTCTCCTTGTCTTGGACTTATACTTAAAGAATACCAAGAACGTTGCACAAAAGACCTTAGCAACCGAAGCAAGGTAAAAAAAAAAAAAAAAAAAAAAAAAATTCCCACAACAACCAAACATTTAAGGTACCTCTGACTCTTATCAAAACTGCTACATGACTGAGTTTATGGGGATAAATGAGAAAAACTAACACACTAAGAAGAGATTTCTGCGACCCAGTGGATACGCTTTTGATTTTACACTTTAGATTTGACTGAGTTCGTTTTCATTGCAGTTTCTTCCTACAATCGTTTTATATTTCCTGGTATTTGAGGATCAAATTATGATTGTATTCCTCCAGAAGTATAATCTTTTCCTCCTCTAACCAATAGGCTATGGTTTCCTTTTCTTCTTCTGCCATTTTTTCACTATCTAACTATAAGCCAACTTTGTGAGACGATAACAGGCATCACAAGTGCAAATTGAAGCAAACAAAATATCCCTATGGAAACTTTTACCGCTGTGAAATCTCTTTCAATGCTGTAAGTGAGTTAACATTTTTCCTAACTAAGGAACCCTTTTAAAGGATTCTGTGCAACTGTGCAAGTCCCTCAGCTAAGGAGAAATTAAGCCTTACATGTCATACTTAAGGAGAAATCTTAAGGTGTTTTGTGCAACCGGTCCGTTCAGGACGTTTTTAGGGCAGTCTCTTCCCCTCCGAAACAAACAGACTCAGTGATTTAAAGCAGTAAAAACACTCAATAAAATAATTTCACGTAAAAAAAACAAGTGTTTTTCTGATGCTGCTTGTCACAGAAGGGCTGTTTACTACCCACGTGAAAACAGGAATGCCCTATGACAGCCCTATCTAGAGTCAGTGTTTGGTTTGTCCCTTCTGGGCTACTGTAGAAACATGTTTAAAACAAATTAAATTACAAATTAAATGTGTTGTCACCTCACACTTTGCAGATGAAGTATGTGCAAATTAGTACCATACTGTATAAACATTGTGTTTAAAGGAGACGGTTCAGTGTGTGAAGGTATTACTGTGACTTAAGTTCAGTGTTTTCACATAAACACACAGCATGTTAAATACACTGTGTATTGTCTATTCATCATGACATAATTGTCTGCAGTTCAAAAACAACAGTAGCAGGTCACAGATCTCAGTGCACCCACAATTCCCTGTGCAGCAGCAGCAGCACACAATAAACCCACATCCCCACAAGCCAACTACCCACTATTTAACCAGCTAATTACCTCACCACACCATTTCCTACTGTGGTTGTGTAATGAGCGTTCACCCATGAAAACGCCTCGCACCACTTCTCCTTAATTAACACCCTCAAATAGCAAATAAATTGATGTGTGCAGACCAATGTTTCCACGACTGCTTTTGCTTTCTTTGGCAGGAAGATTTGGTGTTGTCCTCCCTGCCTCTCCTGTTGTTTTTTACAATTTGTCTTTATTGTTAGATTTATAATGTGCCATTGCTGCTAATTCTGCATTCATGTATTCAAGAATTTTCCATAATTGCTGTGCATAGCAATCAAGAACTTTCAAAATGAAGTTATTTTATTTTTTATGGCCCCATATCGCTCATGAATTCTGCTTTCCAGCTGTCTGCCTTTGCCAATTTTACACTCCTCCTTCCACGCTGCTTTCATTATTAAACTGTATCTCTTTGTGTGCTGCAACACATCACCCGTCTTCTCCTCAATCAGTAGCCTTAATTAAGATCTACAGAAATATTATTCCCCATTTACCAAACTTTACACTCTTGCTCTCTGATGTTTTTCTTAATTAGTACCCGTTTTCCATGCTTATCGTATTCGCTCATTCTCCCTCATTTAATATCCCTCCATCCAGCCTCATTATCTTACTCGCACTTTCCTTTTTTCAGCATCCCGCTGCTCCAGCATTTATTCCTCACTGTTGCTGTTCCCGTCATCTGCTAAACCTATCACTTTTTAATCAACATCCTCTAAATGCTAACATCCAGGCAGGCACACGTACTTCCCCCCTTTCTGCAGCTCCATCACTCTGCTCCCGTCGCTTGTTTGTGACGGCGCTTACAACATTACCATCAAGAGGAGAGATATTCCCCATCAACCATCTCCTTTCCCATGTTCTTCCATCCGTCCTTTTCCTCACTCTTCTCCGCACCTCCCTACAGAGCCACCTCACACACCTACCCCCCTTAATCAGCATCTTATAAATAACCAAAGAAATTAATGTCTCGGGACATAGTTATTCCCCATTTTCCATCTGCCTCTTCTTTCCTTCCTCCTTCTTTCATCTGCCCAGAATCTTTCCATGAACCTGGATGCTGGCATAAAAAAGCATGGAAATTTTGTGTTTGATAGTTTGAACCGAGCAATGCGATAGGTCAAAGATGCAAACATGTATGACAGATGCTTTGAAAGCAGGACTAACAGGAACATTTTCTCTATCTGATTGCGCACGCAGTTAATGTCATGACTCTGATTTCTCCCTTTCTTTTCCAGTGCACCTCATTCCACCGCTCCCAACTGTATGCCCTCCTATCAGGAGGTGTAGCTAATTGTGACCTAAATTTTCATAAGCTTGGCGTGTGTGTGCGCGCGCGTGTGTGTGTATGGGTGTTTTCAAGTACTGTATGCGTGTGTTGACGTGTGAATAACTTTTTCCAGAACAATGTTAATCCTCATTCCCTGGATACAAAAAAATACAAACCCCAAAAGATCTGCTGGGATGGAAACGGTGGAAAAATTGAGAGATACTGTACACAAAGCCAAGAGGACGGTGTAACATACCAGAGATGAAAAAAAGAAAAATCCCTCCTGTAGTTCAGGGCTGTAGTTACTACTGAAAAGCTGAGGTCAAATCCTCTGTATTCTCTCTCTGAGTTTAAACACTTCTATTTAAAATTTGGCATTCAGAGTTCATTTCAACAATGAAAAACTAATTTTGCTTTTGTTGAGGCTCAGTATGCTTGTATCTTCTCCTGTAAGGGACACTTTTCATATTAGCTTTCATGGTATAGTTAGATGAAAGCGTTGATATTACTGTCATATCAGCACAGTTAGCTCAGCACAAAAGAAGTAAACTGCTTGGCCAAGAAATAGTCTGGCACATAACTCCAGTTAAACTAGAGCATGTCATCCTATACTTTGGTTTTAGCATTCATTTTTCAGTTTTAGGGGTACTGGTAGGGTCAGCTGTTTTCTCCTGTTTCCAGTCTGTATGCAAAAATCCATTTTCCTGGATAATACAGCTGCACAGTGTACACTTCACGTACATTTATATTATTAAAATCAGGCTAATGTATGCCATGCCTATGACGCCTGATGCTTGACAATGAAATAGCTTTGTATGCATTAAGAAAAAGAATCCCCGCATCCAAGCTGTTACTTAATGTTAATTTATTTGTTTTTTTTTTTTTTTTTACAAAATATAAAAAAAATATATATAAAAAATATGGGGTGGGGGAAAATCCATAAAGCATAGTATCGTGATATTTTTATATGGCAGTAACGTATCGATACACAGATGCCAAGAATTGATTTTTTTAATTACGGAAATTTTATATATATATATATATATATATATGTATGTATACAAATTGCATATTTTCAATATTGAAATCATATTGTATCATGACTGAAGTATTGTGATAATATCGTATTGTGGGACCTCTGGTGATTCCCATCACTATTTTAAAAAACTAAACCGTCACTGTAATCTTTTTGGCCACGTTAACGTCTTAAGGGAATCTCTCGGTCCTTTTAAGAGACTATTCTCTAGTGTGGGTTGCTTCAGTGCAGCCTTGCTTGAGTTAAATGAATTAACTGTACTCCATTGAGTGTTTATTATAGTCGCCTGTGCTTCTTTTCCATGGATTAGGCTACATTAATATCTTACTGTTATTGGCCTTTTGCTTGTGGGGCTGTTGTTGTGTTGCAGTGGTATGGTGAATGTGGTTGTCATCGGTTCTGCATCACTATCTGTCGCTGCGGTGAAACACGATGCACCAGTGCTCATAACTTTGGTAATTAACATAAATAAACAGTCTCATATTGCATTTTGCTTTCATTTATGGACTGTGCATGAGGTGTTTCCCTGCGGGCGGGGCTCAGCACCCTGCTCTTGTATACAAACAAGACCTCTGTGGAGAGATGAGAGACAAACTGAAGAGAGGTGGGGGGTTGACAAAGGCCACACATCCCTAAATGTGGTGTCAATCTTCTCATTTAACTCTCAGCAACAAAGGAAATAGCTAAGCATATGTCCAACTATTCCTTCAAGGCTAACAAAATAAAAACCTCTAATCAGATTCCCCAAAAACTGTCCTGAGAGCTGCTCCATTTAAAAAAATCTTCAATAAAGGAAACATTTAAAATCCAAATTATTAAAAAAAATAAATAAATAAAATAAAATGAGAGACTGTTTTGGAATTGTATTAATGACTTTAGTATTTCTAAAATCCTTATTACCGCCTTGCTTCAGCTGCTTGACATGCACACTAACAGCCTGTGTGCATGTACTGTATGCTTGTAGTTATAGAAACATAAACACAGTATTTATAGCCTATGCAAGTCCATAGGTGTTTCACCATAAGTCTTTGCTGATGCATATGACACGCTCTATGATGATGCCTGCTCCTTGGATGTTATTATTGTTAATGAGGTGTTCAAGTAAGCTGCACAACAGAGGCTTTGCAACACAGCTAATAGTTCCCGTAATTTAACTCGGATCTATCATCTCTGCAGAGTAATTGCTGCTTTATTGCTGCCAGGAAGAGGCCGGTGCCATCTTTAAGTAGAAACGTGTATTCAATATTACAGGCCGCAAGCTGGTTAAGGCCACTGTTTTAAAAGGAGTGCAGTTCCTGGCGTGCAACCCAGTGCCACTTTGCCAAACTGTCTCCATCAAAGGCTATTGCTTGGGTCGGAGGAGGCTGAGTGCCAAATAATCGGTCAGATACTCTCAGTATTTATGCCGCCTGTCTCAGAGTCAAAGAAGCGTACAGAGTAATAGTTGTAATGGCTGTCATATATTAAAAACTCACACTCAGACACATACACATATGCAGCAGTTCGTTATTGACTTTCATTGATCCTCCGAGCTTTCATCATTGTCTTTAGGCTGTAAATCCCAGTCTATCTTTTAGTTAGACCGCACCACTGTCAACCCCCGAACTCCCCCATTATTATGTCCCCTTCAACCATGCCCTCAAAAGAAGAGCACACATCCACCCACACACACACACACACACACACACACACACACACACACACACACACACATACATGTGGTTCCATAATTTACTGCAACACAAGGCCAGTGCCTGGAGAGGCTTTTATTGCTTGCCAATAATCCTAATGTCATGTTGATGGACCAGGTCAATATCCTTGTGTGCTCTCTGTCTGTCTGTTTGACTGTTGCTCGCGCTCTGTCTCCTTCTGTTCTCCTCATGTTTCGCTTTTCTCCTATTTCTGGTCGTCTCTTTCACCTTTCCACTTTCTGTGCCCTTTTGTCTTTTGCTTTGTTGAATTTGTGGTGTGCGCATGTTGTGCGCAAAGAAAAGAGAAGAAAAGAAACAACAACTACCTGTAGTCTTCCACAGACTCTTTCAACCTTCAGCTCTGGTAATGTATGTGTATGAGTCATACATGGACATCTTGAATTTATGAATGGATTTGTGCCTAACGTATGCCCGAGCACATAGACACACACACACAGACACACACTTGCATATAAATAGACTTTCTATTTCCCACTTCTCCCTCAGAATTGACAGCTTATCATCAGCAGCTCCAAGGTCATTGCCATGACAGCAGCAACGATGTTGCCATGGTAACCTCAGTGCATCACACAAAGACAGTTAGTTTGACTACTTTGGAGTATACAGCTCATAATGGATTGATAAACATATTTGACCGTGGTTAATTTGGCTGCACATTAAAGATGATTTTTATCTTTTATTTACTCACACGTGTCAGTTTTGAGCAGGCTGTTTGTGCTCCTGAAGTACTGAGGGTTTTCTATCACTGGGATCTTGGTCATGCCGATGATCACTGCGTCAGGGCCCATCTCTGAGGAAGATGGAGTGTTGCTGCCGTTGGAGACGTGGTGAAGAGGAGAGGCGGAGTCATCATCGTTACTGATGACGGAGGATGGTCCTGAGTGAGCAGAGAGACAGAGAGGGAGATCAGTTTGTTTATCTCATCTTCATGATGAGGTCCTGCATGTGAGACAGAGCAACATGTCAGTACACATGGCAGCCATGTTAATAGCATAAGGACATAAGGGAATTAATTAAGTTGTTAAGCTGTTATTAGCAGAGATTGAGGAGATGAGATCATAACGTGGGAGGTTAAGCTCTTATTATTGATCACAATAACATCTAAGAGAAGGAGAGAGAAAGTCAGTCATACATTATAACATTTGTTTGAGTGTATAACAGTGTTTAAGTACTCAAAATCAGTCATGGTCTCCAGACTGCTTGTTGAAGGTCTCGGCCTTGTCTTGGAATCAACTGCCTTTTTTCTTGGTCTTGTCTCTGTCTCTGACAGAGAGGACTCTGGACTTTATTTCAAGACCAGTTAAGGCCACAACCGCCGGGATATCACTAAATTACCTGTGCAAAAAAGAAGTGTTGAATATAGATGGGTTGATTTCAACTCCATATTGTTTGTTTGTATTTGTTTGCTCATAGCACACAAAGGAACATTTCCACACATAAAATTCACCTCTGCAATACTTTTTGATTATTTCATCAAGACATTTCCCATGCTACACTCACACAGACACACATATGTACATAATATGGCAACAAAAGAGGTGAATGACGAGCAAACTTAAATTGTTTCTGTGGGTGTTTTTATGGGAATGTGGATCTTTAACATCAGTTGGAGGAGTGCCTATGGTTTGTTTGCTCCACAGGTTATTGTCTTGCAGTGTGAAACTCGTACTGGGTCAGGTCTTGGTCATGACTTGGTCTTGGTTGAGGTGGTCTTGAGTACAACACCGGTGTGTAAGCTAGAAAATGGACAGTGACTAGTGATGTGTGGGTTGACCCACAGCCAGTGGGGCCTGCAGGCTGACCTATGGGTGGGGCGGTTTGAGTAAGCTTGTTATAAAATATTGTGGGCAAGTGGGCCAATGGGTGGTATAAACCTCTGCAGTCATAATATCCGGTAAGCAAGTGTCTTTCAGTCCACACAAAGTCCATCAAAAATGTGTTTCTGTAGTGTCATGTAAACTTAGAGCAGATTTTAACAATGCTGTTTAGGCAGAAACAGTCTAAATAGCATTGTTAAAATCTGCTCTAAGATCACAGGAGTGATACAATGGGACTTGACTAAACTTTTTAGTATTTAAAGATTCCTTCAGAACTCCTTGGCATATTTTTTATTTCTGTTTTTTTTTTTTTTTATTTATTACTCATCTATTTTTGTGTCTACGTGTTACTGTATTTAATGTTATAGCATGTGTGCAAGGCAAGCTGTTCAAACAAATTGCCCCTGGTGGGATTAATAGAGTTGTCTGGATTCTGAACAAACCACTGTACCGTTCAGCTGTGCTCTCGTGCAAACAAACCACATCAGATGTCAGCTGTGCGCTCGAGATCTTTGGCTACTTTTAGATGTAAACACTTGAGATTGGTGAGTACTTGCTGCCTGCCTACGTTTGTACTTTATTAGCAGAAAAAATGTCTTATGTTGTGACATTTAAGCCGACTGGAAATGACTTATAGAGCCAAAAGCAAGCACGTTACTAGTGATGGTCATTAGCAGGAACTTTCAGCTCTGGTTTGTGGGTTTATGGGTTGGTTTCGGGTCACTAATTAACATTTGACATTTGTGTTCATATGTTTTTAGCAACACTGATCACCAAAGTTTTCAGTGACTTGTGAAATTACTCATTACAATGCTCTATATGATCATAGAAGTAGAGTTACAGTTTGTTACTATCACATAGGGCTCCAAAGAGTTAAGGGATCAGTATGCTCAGACCAAATGCTCAGTGCTTGTGTGATGGTTGAGCAGTGTCTGTGACACCCTCCCCCCACTGCTTTCTGATGTCAGCGCTGGGGTGAATTTCTGTTACTCGCCAAAACCGACAATTTTAAAGGATGCCAACACAGAGTGCAAAGAAAAAAAGAGAGAGAAAACAGGGTTGTCCAGCAAAAAGTTGATCCTGGCTCAGTTTTGAAACATTTAGTAAGCCACTGTACAGGCCAATGCACATTCCTAGTAGATGATTTTGTTGCGTTGTGTTTCAGCTGTTATCCCGGTGACCGTTCTGACAAAAGATAAACTAGTTGTCGCCATGATAACGTTCCAGAGCAGTCCTCTGTCCTCATAATATTACAGTGCAGTTTTTTTTAATACTTACAATCCATCAAACCCATGGATCTGTCACTCCATCTGAACTGAACCAAGTGGATCTTATTTCCTTTCTCACCAGTATCGGACACGCAGCCTCGTACATTTCTTAAGTCGAGGCTGTTTTCAGTCCGATCACCCACTTATTGTGTTTCAGAAAGGCGTTCACCCCACGTAACCTTCTCGCTATGGAGGGGTTGGAGGGAAGTATATCCTTGGGCTGACCACATCAGCCTCACTGCACCGGCCAACACTCACACATCTTCATGTGTAACAGCTCTGTGAGAAGTCAGAGGAGGACAGACACTGCCATCTAACAAAGTTACACTATGTAACTGTTTGTAGGATATATTGATGAGGAGGCAGCTGCTCTCATATTGCTGACTCAGGTCATTTTGTTTGGATGAGAACAAATTTGCGAACTTCTTTGCTGGGAAAATGAGTGACTAAGCTCATAAGAGTCCCATTAGAGGGCCAAGCCTGTAGAATAGCACTAGGTACTTTGTCAACAGTGGTTGTTTTCATGTTTGAGTGCTGGGTTATTTTTTTAGGTCAGGCTCTGCAGCATTTAATGATGAAGTCAAAGAAAGAGAGCGATGAAAGAGTAGCTCTACAAAGCTGGAGGGTAACCCGGGGAATTAATGTATGCCCTCAAAAAGACGAATGCCAGTAATCGAGGAACCTGGTGGAGTAAAATCCAAGAAGTAGGAAATCCAGATCCAGTGTTCTCAGTCGGTTCACTGCTATTATCTGGTGAAAACATCTCCGGAGAATAAGCCTTTCTCTATCAAAACTCACTCTTTTAGTCCAAGTTATAAGACACTGGGTATTAAAATTCATGTTTCATACGACAGACATTTTTGAAGGCAAAAATGCAGTAACAACATGAGGCATGGCTCTGGAAACAGAAGAGAGGTGGGATGGCATGAGTCAGACATGGAGCCCAACCCTTTCACAGAAAAATGGTTTGTTTTGGCAACAGAACAGAGGTGTTATTAGTTTCTAATTAAGACAGTGCAGTCCTACACCTTCATGACATCGCTGCTAATTTTCTATGTCTTTAGGTTGAGTGCCAAGGCAAACAATAGCAGCACTAAATAGCAGCTACAGTACAGTTGCAAGTGCGTACTGGCACACAGCAACGCTCACTCTTTCCCACTTATGGATACACACACACAAAGTAAGCTACAAAACACTTTATAAACATAACTGTGTGGGCTTCTTTCAGCTTTAAAGATAGGTTTGCATTTTTTAAAAGTGTCTTAAAACACATGCCTGTATGTATATTAAAAGCATTACTGGTGGCTGTAATTGTTCCTTCTGTTAAAATGTGTAATTGGGAGGTTGGGTTGGATGATTTTTTTTTTACCATTTCTACAAGTCAGCATTGTTTTTTTTTTTAAGCATGAGCATTCCATAATGTTATTATTCTCATTGTTAGACCTTTCACTGTAACCGTGACAACGAAGCTCCCTAACCTTAACTAAGCTCTTGTCTACACGCAGACAGATATTTTTGAAAACCTTTATTTTTATAAACATTTTGGCCTCTTGTCCACATGTAAATGGAGTTCTTGAAGATGCCCACTGAGGTGCATATTTTTTCAAAACTTCAATTACTTAAGCCCCGTTTCCACAGCAAACTTTCAGTATGGTACCTTTGGAACCAAAAGTAATCCCACAGACATGGTGCCTAGACTCGTTACCAAAAGTGTGTGTCATATAAAAACTAATGGAATGGTCAGAGTTTTCACAGTGAAATTTAAGGTGTGTTGATGGATTCATGTCATCAACTCGTGCATTGAGTAACATAACAAGTAAAACGTTCCACCTTAAAAGTTGCCCGTGGTTGGCCCAGTGAATTAAGTTATTTTTCTTAGTCTACAGCTGCTGCAAGAGGCAGCAAAACATTCTTTCATTTTATAATTAAAGTCTACTGATAAAACTCTCCACAGTATGAACAGTGGTTACATGAGCCTCAAAACCAGCCACAACTCAGCCCTGAGCAGAGTGACCGTCTGCTATTGACCAATCAACAGACTGCAGTGTTAACAGCTGCATCTTTTAGTACCAGATCTGTGTGCTAGGTACCCCAACAGAGGGGGGACCAAAAATGGGGACGGTACAGAATGGTTCAATTGGTACCATCCACAACTTTTCACAGTGGAAACTGTACTGCTTGGTGGAAACAGGGCTTTAGTATCCATGTGGACATATAAAATGGAGTGCTTGGGAAATGCTGATATCATCTCCTCATTTTGCACATGCCCATTGTTGATTTGGGTAATGAGTATGTGCCAGAAATAACAACAACAATGGTGGACTATCTGTTTGTTCACATTTTTTTAGCACTGTTAAGTCTTATGATTACTTTACATGTTAACCTAGTATTGCTCCACTACTCCATGGACAAACGGAGGCATCTACTGTGCCCGATGTTATTTGGTCCATATCTGCGGTAAAGAAACTACGGTTTTGTATATTCTTCAATAGTATTTGATGAATTGTTGATGTAGTCTTTATTGCTGTCTAATTGCCTGGGAAATGTTTGGATTAATTTTTGCGTTCTAGTGTGGATGGAGATACTTTCTAAAGGAAGACTGATTGGAGAGGGGAAATCCATTTTCAGAAATATCCATAAATATGTAGACAGGGCCTAAGCACCATGATTTTTGTCTAAATCTAAACAAACTTTAAAAAACGGTGTTTTCACATCTTAAAACAGACTCTTTCAACAGGGACGGAGACAATTTTGGAAGACGCAGACACATTATGTCATCATACAAATTATACAGCCAACCTTGTGAGTGTGTACATGTATGAGAGTGTGCTTCTGTCCTGATAGCAAACAAGCTCACAAGGTTACAAAGGTGAGAAAAACTTCCCAAAGCATTGACATTTCCACAGTCTGAGTGGACCGGCGTTTAAATGGATGCAGGGTGATGACTCCTGCGACTTTTTCCACTGCTGCTGTATTTTTGTAGGTCTGTCATCAAATTACATTTTACCGTCTTCCCTCTCAGCAGATGATAAAATCACAGGTGAACGAGCTTCCAGTGCGAACACACAGAATATGTTAATGATAACTGGTTACGCTTGTAAATGATCTTAATCACTCAGGTGCATGGAGGGGTTAGCTAATGAATGCTTCTCAGTGCATTGCCCTACAAGTACTGTAATACAAGCTCGTGAGTGATCGTCTGCTTTATGCTCCGAACTCATTCATGCATTCTTCACTGATTTAAGGGTGTGAACGAGAGACGTGTGTGTGGGTGGGTGTGTGTATGTATGAAGATCTCTTAAAGAGCGTAATTGGATGCTTCCATCTAGGCCTGGTCTTTCATCTGCACCTCACTGCGTGTCAGGTGAAGAGAAATAACACTAGAGACAAGTTAGAGCACGGGCCTCCTCATAGACAGAGAAACAGTACTCACTCAGAATCACACACACACGCACACACGCACACACGCACGCAGCCCTTCTCCAAAGCTCTTCAAGACACGAGCATAAGCCTGCAAACATTGTATTATGAGTTGAGATTGATTTCCCATGAGCACAAAATACAGTAGATGTATTCCCTCTCATGTGGTTGGTTCTGCTGAATTATAACACTGGTTGACATCGTTCATTTCCTCCGTCCCTGGCCTCATATCAGGCTCTAGTGCTGCTGACAGGGCTTGATTGAGAGGGAGAAACTGAGAGAGTTTGTTTGTGTGTGTGAGGATGAGTGTGTGTGTGCGAGTCCAAACCAGCTGGTATGTGTGTGTGTTGGTGACTCGTGAGGATTGAAAAGGCCTTGAGAGAGAAAAAGAATGAGAGCGAGAGCACAATAGTTTGTTTTTTTGTGCGCAAGGATGTGCACACTCATATGTGCTCTAAGTGTGTGTGGTTGTGTTTATGTGTCAGGCTGTAATGTCTTCAGCAGCATCTTTCTGTGTCCAGGATCAGACTTGTATGCTAATGTGTCTCTTTGAATGAATGGGCCCTAAGAAGTGATGAGGAGGGAGCGAAAGATGAATACCAAACACGTTGTAGGGGAATTAAAAGAAGAAAAAAGATACTGTTTGCTTTGGACCAAATGTTTTTTTTTGTTTGTTTATTTTTCAATTTTCAGACATGACAATATACATCTATGCCCCGTTTTGTGACACAGTACAGGTCATTGCTGCCCTATGTAAACCTTGTAAATCCTTCCTTAAAGTGTTTTTTGTTGTTGTTGTTGTTGTTGTAGCTAGAGATGGGCGATATGGCCCTAAAATAGTGTCACAATATTTCAGGGTATTTTTGCAACTATATTCTTGGCAATATTACTAATAATTATTTTATTATTAATTTAGAAAAATAAAATGGTAACACAATAAGTGATGTAGTTTTACAGTGTGCCTTCAAATATTCAGTTAAAACTAAACAGAAATGATCTCTCATTTCTTTAGTTTGTGAACAACAACAGTAACTCAGAGTGAGATTCAGATTCTGTATACAATATTGATAGTACAACTAAATCAAATCTACCACAAATTGTACATTTAAACAGCTCCCAAATACAAAAATGTCCCCTGGGATCTGTATAGATAAATCAACAGGTGATTTCCTTCTTTTAGCAAAATCCCAAATGACTGAGTTGTTTTTTTTTCCCACCTGGACCTTAATGCTCTGCCATTTCTCCTCTAACCATCACTCTGTAATCTGTGACAGGCTGTTATGATACCACAGCTATCGCACATTCACATATATGTAGTTTTTTTTTTGGCAAGCCGCAAGCAGGTTTACATTACTAAAGGTTTTAAGACAAAATCACTTGATGACACCGACTCCTGTGTGCGCACAGAGGAGGGGGAGAGACGCTGTGCTGCTGCCAGAGGAGCCGTTGAATGAGCTCCCTCTGAGCAGTAAGTCACTACAAGAGTCTGAGAAGTGCGGAGCTGATTATAAAACATTCAGGACGTCAGTTTATTCCACACTACTGAAGCTGCTCCTCTTTTTGGAACCACTATGGCGTCTGTAATAATTTGCTTTCTGCCATGCTTATTGTTACCATGGGTAACAGTGTGACGTCAGTTTGCCAACAAGTTGAAATATCGCGCCACCACAAATCTATACACAGAAATACATCCACAAAAAATGCAAAAATACTGTAGTATTAAATGTAAAAACAGTGCAGGGGTAATGCAGTTTTTCTTCATTTTCTAAATCTTTTTCTACGTATCTGAATTATATTCCAAGCCTAAAACAAAGATGATTTTTTTCAGCAACCCACAGAGGCAAATTAAATCTTCAGCTGCTCTAAAAACGCATAAATCACCAGATGTACAGATAATTGTCTTTTGGTGCAGTTGATTTCATTCAAATCTCCAAGGACGCAGCAGATAGATGAATTATTGTGCTGCACTATACTAGCTGACGGCTGCTGCTAGTCGTAAATACTGTAGGAGTAGCCCTTTTTTCGTTTTCTTAAATGAAGGAAGGTTTTCGTTTCTCCTCAAATTAAGACTCTATCAGTATTATAAATGGGAGGCAGCTAATTTGCACTGTCACAGCTGACATTCATAAATAACGGGCTGTTCAAAGAGGACATGATCTCCAAATTTCTTTCACTGGAGAAACTGCATTAAAGGAATGAAGCTGTCAGTTTTGGGTTGTTTGAGTTGTCTAATTACCTGCAGTGTTTACCACTCTGTCTTTATCTGAACGTAACAAAGGGAAGAAGGAAAACATGCTGCACATAAGAGCTCAGGTTATTGTCTGTCAGTACGTGTGTGTGTTTGTGTTGGGCGGGGCCGAGGATCATTAACGCAGAGAGGTCCCAGGGTCAGATCGTTATAAATACTGTTAAGCCGAGGGGCAACAGGAGCCTGCGTGTGTGTGTGTGTGTGTGTGTGTGTGTGTGTGTGTGTGTGTGTGTGTGTGTGAGAAGGAAAGGTGGCAGAGGGTCCACTGAGAGTGACTTAGTAAAAGGGGAATGAAAAGATATAGAGCTGGGAGGTGGAGGGAGGAAGAGAGAGATAGACAGGAGAGGTGAAGGTATAAGTGGGGTCAGGTCACGACCCAATGCTGTTAATAGACATGGAACTGATGTTTAAACTGGTGGAGACTGGAGCTCTTCGCAGTCTAGTGCGGCGAGGGATAACAGTCAATAAAATACACTGGCTTACTCTCAAAGTTCAGGTCATGACTGGGAGTTGAGAGGCAGAGGGATGAGCACTAGAGATGGCAATTATGCCATATCGTGTTTTTGTCTGTTTGTCTTTTAAATACCAGGTAAAGGCACTGTGTTGTCATCGTTAGGTGTTAGTGCAGTGGAATAAATGTGGTGAATTTAAAGTCTGGCAAATCCGTAAAAAGATGGTTTTTTTTAATCAATTAAAGAACATGGAATTGCAACAAAAGAACTGATATCATTTTCTGTGTCAACCTTACAGATTTCCTTCAAATTTTAAGTAAAAACCAAACAAAAATTATCTCTCATTTCTTTAGTTTGTAAACAACAACAGTAAAAGAGAGAGATTCAGATTCCTTTATGCTCTGCCATTTCTCCTCTAATCATCACGCTGTAACCTGTGACAGGCTGTTATGCTACTGTAACGATCACGCAGTCATATATATGTAGTTTTTTGTCGAGCGTTGAGCATCTGGTAGATTCACATCACCAATGGTTTGTAACAAAATTACTTGACAACGCTGACTCCCGTATGCGCACGGCGAGAGAGGAGAGGGAGAGACGCTGTGATGCTGCCGGAGGAGCTGCTGAATGAGTTCCCTCTGAGCGGTAACTCACTAAAAGAGTCTGAGAAGTTGGAGGTTATTCATAAAATATCCAGTTTATTACTTATGAATTTTTTTTACGTGATATTAAAAATATGCCGGTATTTTCATGAACAAGATGATATGGAACACCCCTAATTACAGATACGAATGATGTCCAAATAAGATACAAGTTTCATTAAACTATAGACTGCATATAAAGATGGACAACACATCTCCACTTACTCCCACTCTACAAAAATGAAGCCAAAATACAGCCACTGCCATCTTGCGCTGGTGATGTCATTTGGAGCCAGAGTCTGTGCTGTAGCAATTATTGCGTCATTGAGTTCCTGCCCATACACCCATCCAACCAATTGCAAGCAGTGCCATTAGGCCCCCGGTCCATTATTGCCTCAAAGCCTCTTTTTATAGCAAAGAATAACCAATTAAAACCAAACTCATCAGAAAAATCAACACTTGAAAATACACCAGTGTGATAGAAACTACCCCAAATGACAGAAACCATCTCTGGGAAAACTTATTTTACATGTGCTTTGATCTTTTATTTTGACCCATGTCCCATAAAACTTTATGACCTATTCTACAGCCAGCTGCCAGGGGGTGATTTAGGGGCTTTGGCTTCACTTGTGGGAAGCTGTCATGTCCTGCATCTTTATTATACAGTCTATGCATCAAACTGACCTCCAGGAATGCCACTCAATGTTTCTTCCAATTCGACCCAGTGGCCACTTGCGGGTATTGCAGCAAAAATATCACCTGCGGCCCAACAGGCAAACTAATATTTTCCCAATAGACCACCTCTATAAAACAGACATCTGTAAAACTATTGACAGGACACCTGGAACTGCAGACAAGTTTAATTATGACTCTTTGTGTTATCAGCTTTTGATCCATGGCGGTTTTATGTTTGAAACTTTCGTCAAGCCAAGAAAAGTGAGTAGTTCTCAATGGACTGAATAGGCAACATCTTGGGGACCAGTATTATTACACATACATGCATCAAACTGGAATTTCTCCTTTAAGTGTCATGATAGGATTAAACTACTTATCACATAGCACTATCTGAAAGTGCCATTTAAGGACTGCCACTAAAGTGGGTCTAATTCATGATCAGGTTTGTGTACCGAAGAAAACAAAGGACCGAACAGCTGTTTCTGTCAAGGGAGGATGGGCATGCTGCCATCCAATCAGAGTACAGCTTATGAATAGTGACACTGTTACATTAATGACCTCTAGTCCACCCAGCCTGCTTCATTAGAGGTTTATGTTGAGTGCTGGAAATTAGACGCTTGGTGAAACTGAGCAGATGTGTTTTGTCGGCATACAGTAGTTATACAGCCTTGTCAAGAAAGTAGGAAAATCCCTCCACTTTAAATGTCATGGGGATAATAGAAAATGTGCTGTAGTGTGAAAAACAGGTGTTGAAATTTTTGGTCACCCATCTTGTTGCTAGTGTTTGTGACTTATAGAAGAGAAATGGGTGCTGGGATTTAAATCAGCTGTAATTCAGCCACAATGCAGCTCTGAAGGAAAAATAGTTGGCAGCAAAGCTACAGATTAAGTTATGAATGCGTCCACGTGGACAGTCCATCCTTTAGCTCTTTAAGTTGCTGCTGTGACACCGTTGTTGCTGTGGGAGCCCGAGGGTTTGGGGATCTGGAGTGGAGCAGGAGTTTTATGGCAGGAGCTTGCACCGGAGCTGAGTTAAAACGATGACTGTGAGTGACTGTATTGATCTCTTTTAGGCTCTCTGGGTACACCTCAGACAAACTGAAGCCATTTACCGCTGCACGTTGCCCAGGGCGATGGATGTAGAGAGGCTATTATGGGATTTAAGGACATCAGGGCCTGTCACTCAGTCTGTTAAAACAGCTTGGTTGTCTTATGCCCACAGAGGAACAGCGGGAGCAGTTGTTAGCAGATAATAGTGGATTTCTTGACGTGAGATAGCTTTATTGGTAGTCAGTGAGGTCAGGGCACAAGATTGGTTGAAATGTGGGGTTCAGATACACTTCAGAGGTGGTGATGGACAGCCTCGATATCAGGTAACACAACAACCTGAACAGGCAAGCATTCAACTCTTGTTTGGTCTCTGTAGTTGGAGCCATTTGGTACATTTACTGCAAATAGGGATGTCAGGTTTGGTTAATTTTGCTTTTGATAGCCCAACACCCATAACCGCTAACTAACCAGTTACTTTTTAAGAATAAAGCGCAAAATGACATAAAATACAAGAAGCCTTTCCTTTTAGTCCAGTGCTTCACTGACTCAGCTTTAAAACCACATTTCAAAGCACTATCAGTTTAGACGTGGTGAAATTTAAATGTTTTGTGATGCCTTGCCTTTCATATTGTTTTCTGGTAGCCTTGCTAACAAACAGCTGGCTTGCTGCATTAATATGCAGAAGCATAGTTCCCACTGCCCACTGTCCAGTCTCCGCTGGTGAGCTAAAGTTAGCCCTGGCCGCTATGCACTGCCCTCCAGCCAGGTTGGGCGAAGCTTGCTTGTGGTGCTGCTCATTCGCTATTACCGCTAGTAACAGGATGTGAAAACATGTTTTTCTGTCCCTTGGTGAATTGAGTAAGTGGCTTCATTTTGTGCCATAAGTCCCCTTCAGCACTGTTGACTAATGTATGTCAGCACCACAAGCCAGGCTGACACTGCTAATGGTGCTGACAAAACAATGATAACATTGGCCCGGTCAACAATGCTAAAGGGACTTTTTGACTTAAAATGGAGCAGTCTACTCAGGCTGGGACTCAGGTCAAGCTGGGAGGAGACCAGAGGGTGGGCACATTCCTCTACAGCAATACTGTTGGGTCACAATGGCGTTACCAGCAGTAATTGCATAATGAGAGGCGCCACTGGCTAGTTCCAAGTGGTAAGCTCCAGGGCTGAAAAATGAAGCCAACACGGAAGTGCCAAAAACAAAACAAAAAAAGTTCTTTGGCACCAGAAGCCAGTCAATCCCCTAGACACCCACGTTAAGATGCCCAACTTTACATCAGAAATAACCATGTTTTCAGCCTGGTACAAAAAACCCACTTTTGGCCTCTATAGATAATTTCTATGTCGATGACAACTGTGTGGGGTTGAGGGGCAGACCACTTTTGGTGATAGGCTGTCTGCTGATGGTGTCCCTGGTTTCTCAGTCAGATCCATCCCTTGCACCTTCACAGCGTCAGCCTCTCGCCCAAATATGACCACTTATGGCTCCAAAAAAACAAGATGGCCACAGCCAAAATGCCAAACTCAAAGCTTCAAAATGGTATTCCACAACATCAATGGCTGACATTACAGTAGCTATGTCCATTATTTTTACATTCTGGTAGCCATACCTCCCACCAGACAATGGGGGTGCACAGTACAGTAAACTGAAGAGTGCCAAAATCACCTATAGACCAACATGCTAACCAGTCAAAAATATTCTTGACAGTTAACAGATCAGCGGGTAACAGTTGACTTCCCTAACTGCAGCTATTTTTGCTCAGGCTGCAGACTGAATATCATGTACTAGAGCAGTCACTGATCTATTTTTGAGGTGCTGACAGTTTCCATGGCACAAATGCAGAAACTTTGGCTGCCTTATAAAAATGTTGCCTCTTAATGAAGAATGACTGACTACAGGTGAAAAAGAAAAGGCATGAAATTATTTCATGTAAACCTCTGATTCTATCTTTCATGAACGTTGTATCCAGGCAGTGAGTGGACCAGTCACTCAGTCTTCAGCGCAAACACAGGCCTACTGCGACCGTTGACCCCAAAGGTCTTGGTGACCCCTTAAGCCCATCACAATACGTACAAACACACACACTCAAACACACACTCACAGATGACAGGTAACCTGAACTCCGTGGTCTCTAAACTGTGCTGTCACCCCGCTGAACACAGGAAGTAATCTATTGATCCAGGAGGACGGGGGATGGAGGGACGCAAGAGAGATAGACAGACAGAGGAGAGGAGACAGCTGAAAGGAGAGGAGAGTAAAGAAGAGCGTAAAGAGCTGCAGATTTGCTGAGTGGCTGCCTGACAGATGGGAAGATAAACAGAGCAAACAAACAAAAAAAAAAAAACACAGGGAAAGAAGAAAAATGCAAATTGGATTTTAGGTTTTTAAAGCCTGAAAACGTTTTTCTTTCTTTTCTTTCTCTGAGCAATAAGGTCCCACATGAGCACACAGTCTTATTTATATTTCTGTATTTTGTTCTCCTCACTGGTTTGATGTGAGGCGGGGGCCAGCTGGAAAAGGGTGGTGTCACATATGCCCATGCACCAGTCGGGATTTGGTTGAATCAAAATGTGCTGACAGTTGAGGGGTTGTTTGCTTATGTTTCCAGACCACTGTCAATCAAATCTGATCAAACCACACCCACACAGCCCTGATGAAGCAGAACAGCTTCAGAGTTTTTCATGTTAATGAATAGTAACTAAGGATACTGTTACCAAACTTTAAAGTCCCCCTCCTGACATGTTTAAAGTATGTAAAGATGTGTCACTATGATTTATATTTTATGGTTTTCCCCACATAAAAAAAACTCTGAAAAGGGGCTTTAAGCACATCTACTCTTTCTTTCTCATTGGGAAATTCTGGATCAGGCCTCCACCTCACTCACCACTGCTGCTTGTGCTAGGTGCACCGCTGAAAGAGCAGTTCACATCAAGATGGCTAGTGTTATCGTTAAAGAAAACCACTGACAGATTCAGCCATAAATGTTTAAGCTTCAGTCAGACCCAGACTCAGATGAGGAGTAGTTTGCCAAAATAAGACTGGCAGACGTATTAGAATGATTTGTTTATGTTGTTTGTTAGCTTGTAGGCTAACTGGCAGTGACTAACTAAGCGATAGTTTTTGTAAAACATACAATAATATCTGCTGCGATGTTACAGTGTATTCACATTTGTATTATACAAGTACATGCCAGAGGTCCAATCAAAGTTTGCAGAACTTTATTTGGTAAATGTTATGTGCAATGTGTCTGCTCTGTGCTGAATGTTACAAGTTACAGTTGGGGTTTTTTTTGACAGCATTTGTGCAACAGCGACTGGCTTTGAGTATGTGACACACCTGATCTAGCTTGTTTGATCTGAAGTGCACAGACATCCCGTCCTTCAGTAGAGAAATGTGAAAACACCTCGCAGGTGGCAAACTTTGCACAGATACAAGTCAGTACAGTCAAGGTTAGACATTTTAGGGGACATAAATGGAAGACAAACAAATTTTTGAGTGGAGGGGTCCTTTAACTTTGAACATTGCTTATTTGGTCATCACAAAGTTGATAGCACACCTCAATATGTGACTGGTGGGGTTAAAAAGCCTTTGAAGGTACACACTTCTCGAGGGAGCTCCCTAATGGGCACTTCCTTCCTTTTAGGGAGTCTCCATTACTTTTTGGTGTGAAAATTCCTCATGAAACATCAAAAAATATTGACAGCAAATCCTCACATTTGAGAAGCTGGAACCAGATAATGTTTGGCATAGTATCGTCAAAAATATTGATTTATTAATATGTATTGATGCTTAGTATTTTAAACGCCACAGTATTGTTACATCGTTACCAGTTGCTATTTCATGTTTATTCTACTGTTAATGTTCATGACACTCATTCTGCTGCTGTCTGCTGCCAACCATGAAAAGGAAATTCATCATTGTCATGTTATAGCCTTACATTTATCTTATCAGTTTCTCCTGAAATTGAGAATGGTATCAACTATAGTTTTTTTTTTTTTCTTTTTTATTGATATTGTGTTGATGTTAGAAATTCCAGTACTAGTTTGGCATTTGTGTCACTACTTAGGCTTGAAAAATTATTGAAACTAGTCATCATTTATCAGAATTGTTCCTGGTTATTATTCTGTCGATCTAATGACTGAATAATCTCTACATTTTATTGTAGTTGTAGTAAGTTTTACCCATTACAGTATAGAGCATTTATATTTTATCTCAGGGTCAAATGGCAGCTCATGAGAGCAAATAGCTTCACAAATGTCTTTCTCTTGAGCCCAGGAAGAAAAGATAGAAACAATGTAAGACAATGGCAGCTGTATGGAAATTGTACATAAAACAGGAAACTATTTAAAAGAGAAACAGTGGTGATACAGACAGTATGAGGCATGAATAGAGAGGGGAGAGCTAACAAAGAGCAGAGAGGTATAGTGGGACGGATACAGTAGATGGGTAGAATTTCCTCTACACTGCAGTTCAGTAGATGTCCGTATGAATCTGCCTGTACAAGCCAAAAATCCTCCTCCTCCTCTCCGGCCTAATGCAAAGGCCTATCACATTCCCCTTTTCTCTGTTCCAACCACCGGTAAAAATAGACATTTCGTCTTCTCTCTCTGTCTCCCTGCGTCTGTCTCACGTCATGTATCTCCTTTCTCATCTCCATGCATGTGTCTACCACCCCGCTTTCTTTCGTCATCTTGTTTTTTTTTCCCACATCCTCCTCTCTTCCTCTCTCTCTTTCTTCCGTGTAGCCCGCTCAGTCTGATCTTTTCTATTTTTAATATTCAACCCACATTCACCTTCTCATATGACACACTGGAGGACCAATTCCTCCTACTGAAAGCACTCTGAGGTGGTCAGAGATGTGAAAACGAAGGAGCAGGGAAGGAGATGACAGTGAAAGAAATTAAAGTGAGAAGACGGACTGTGTGTTTGTGTTATGTTTCCGGTTCTGTCATATCAGACCGTCATCACAGAATCGCTACTGAGCATCTGTTCAGTGGAGAAAAATGTTTAAAATAGTAATTAAGTACCCGAAATATGAGAACATATTTATAAAACAGAATCGCATCTCGTCCTTTCTTTGATTTTATCTTACATTACCAAACTCGTCTTTAACCTGGCACTGCTGACAACTTAAAATAATGGTCAATAATTAACTTAATCATAATAAATCTTGGACCTTAGACCTAATAATGATGCACTTGTGAAGGTTAAGAGATTTCAGGAGCAATTTCAACAGTAGCAGTGAGGTATTTTCACAGTGTAGTATTGTTCGTTTTACAGGACCTGAATACTTCCTCCCCCACTGCCCTAAACCCATCAATACTTAGTGTTCAAGCTTAACCCATCCCATTATATTAAAACTTCTAAACTCCATGATTATAAAAGAAAATAAAGGTTTATACTGTAATTAGACTGGGACCGTGGGACTGCTGAAAATCCTTACAGTCATGCAGTGAAAAAGAAAAGGCGTTGATGACTTGAAACATTTATGCGGCCCACAGTTGAGAGATGGACAGAGTCAAAGAGACAGAGAAGATTTACAGAGAAGTGCAACAGAAGAGGATTTGTATGTGGCATTGATTTCAAAGCCAGGACGGTCAGTTTCATTTATTGTGTCTGTCTGAGCCTTTTGTACTGATAAATACAGGAACACTCAGTACAAAATATGCACTGACACGCAGACGCACACCTAAAAGCTCTTGCACTTTCAGATGAAACAGACACATTTACACACGAGGGACACCAATAAATGATTTCTTTTATTGAAAAGAGAAAAACCCTTTCTTTCTTCTGAAGAAGGAAATATCTTTTTCAAATGAGCCTTTCAAGCAATTATACAGAACGGCCTCTTGAACACAGCTTTAATGCCACAATACACAGTTTATGGAAGAGGATCATAGCCTAAAAGTCCTTGTCACTCCAAATGTAGCTGTTTCTTCTGTTCAGCTTTGCCTTCATGCTGAATATGACATGAGCTGTTTTTGTATCCTGACGATGGATAGGTATAAAGGTCATAATTGTGCAGTTACTTCAATATATTATTTCTTAGATCAGGGCTGTTTAGGGATTGTGCTGTAGTTGGGGGATAAACCATTGTTGATGAAGTGAGGTATGGTAATGGCACAAACACATGAAGGCAAAACACTTGTTCAGTTATAAAACAATAATATCGTGTATAAGACTGTACAAAGAAAATAAAAAGGACAAATAAAACAAAGATGAAACAACAAATAACATTCACTTCCAGTTCAAAACCTGATATACTGTACTGTCATATTTACCAGTGTTAGCATTTTGTCAATTTTTCGCACGAACATTTTTAAAATTTCAAAGAAAATCTAAAATATGTAATTTATGAGCCAGCTGATAATAGTAACTATAAGAGTTTACAGGTCAATAACTCATAGCTGCTGTACACTGAAATTAGCAGTAGCTATAAATGCTGTTAAACATGGCATTCAATGACTGCTCTGCAATTCTCTATGAATATTTAGGGCTGGGTGTTGGTATTCAATACCCTTAAGGTATCGACGAAAATAATTTAATTCCAAGTTGTATCAAAATTTCTTCAAACGATACCTGCATTCAATCCTTTTTGTACCCACATCTAGAAGAAATGACATCTGTACAATGTTGCCTGCAGCCAAAGCATTCTTTGACTTAATGTAATGTGTTATTGACCCATGGCAGCAGCTTTAACCAATACAGTCCTATGTGTGGTGGTGTCAGGCGTGGCCTATTTGTTGGAGCTGTCAGTTCAGTGTGCAGAGATGACACGCAAAACATTTGAAAGTATGGCTGTACTACAAGCCCTTGGCATCTGATGGCATTTTAAGCACATGACTGCTTCCATTAACATGATGGATAATGGATGATGTAGGAAAAAAGGTGTCAAATGAAGGACTGTATTGATATCTGTGTCATTTGAAGGGTACTGGTATTTTTGAAACCATAGCCAGCCCTATACGTACTGTATTCATCCCTGTTAATTAAACATGAAATCAAATGAATCTCAGGTATCAAAATCCCAAGTTAAAGAATAAAAATTACCTGAAATGTTCAGCTTATTGTTATACAAAGAAGAAAAAGTAGACTAAAGTCATCTTAAAATATGAACCAGATATTTCTGGCAAAGAGTGGAATGAGAAGATTGATACCACTGTCATGTCTGTCGGTTAAATACAGTATATAGCCATGTTTCCACCGAACACTTTGGGTATGGTACCTCTGGAACCAATAGTAACCCTTCAGACATGGTACCAAGACCCTTGGTCCGTTTTGCGTTTCAACCGCAACCAGTACCCTTAAATGTGGGCAGAGTTGTTGTAACTCACTGCTCCGTGCGCCACTCACTGTATTTCCTTATTAGCAGTGACACAGAGGGAAGTCTGCACTTTGTTTATCAGCCACAGAATGGGGTTGCACATGCTGACATTTTCAGAACAAAATTGAACAGGCTGTGGTGAGAGTCTCTCTCAGTGGGATATTTGAAAATAGCTGGTTTGTGCATTTAGTCCTTCTCAAGCAAGAGCAGTCGGCTAGAGCCCACAGCAACAAAGCTCCGCGACACTTTTTTTTCTCCAAGTGAGGATTAGAATATACACAGTTCACATAATCCAGTCGAAATTATTATTTTTTGAATGCTTGAAGATCCACTCATTACTAAAAGTCTGTGTCAACCAAGAGAGACTAAAGTAAAAACTAAAGTAATAATCAAAGTTCCCATACTTAAGGTGTGTTGATGGATTCACGTTGTCAACTCATGCATTGAGTAACATTACAAGTTAATGTTCAACTTTAAAAATTGCTGGCAGTTGGCCTGGTAAATTAAGTTGTTGGGTTTTTTTTCTCAGACTACAGTTGCTACAAGAGGCAGCAAAACATCCTTTATTTTTATAGTTATAGTTTGCTAATGTAAAACTCTCCACAGTATGAACAGCCACAACTCAGTCCTGAGCAGAGTGACTGTCTGCTATTGACCAATCAACAGACTGCAGTGTTCACAGCTCCACCTTTTAGTACCAGATCTGTGTGCTAGGTACCCCAACAGAGGGGGGACCAAAAATGGGGACGGTATGGCTGATTCCATTGGTACCATCCACAACTTGTGGAAACGGAAAAAAGAAAGCATACAATAAAGGACTGCTTGGTGGAAACAGGGATTAAGGCTACAAGAAGCCGCTGGTTATCTTAGCTTAGCATTAAGACTAGAAACAGGGAAACAGCGAGCCTGGCTCTGTCTGTATGGCATCAAAATCCTCCTACCAGCACCTGTAAATCTCATTAATCAACATAGTTATCCTGTTCTTTTAATCTGTTCAAATATTGCAAAAAGTGTATCTCACAAAATGTTAAACTTTTGCGTTTAACTGTGGACAGTGGCATTACCCTTTTTAGGTGTTTAGACCATCAGTAAAATGTAAATATCGGTCATGTCACATCTGGTAGTTGATGATATGGTTGTGCAATGGCTGATAAAACTCCACTTTGCACTAAACAGTAATGAATATGTAGAGGAAACCTCTCTGTAAATGATCAGATTGTAATGTATAAACTACATTTTCATGTAAAAATGACAAACAAAAACAAAACATAGCTTTAGTTTAAATGCAAGTTCACACTTATAGCAAAAGACACAAAATGTTACATTCATGTTGCTGATGAAGCTAAAATTTTTGAATATTTCAGATACAAATGGACAGTATGTCTGGTTAATGTTTTCCCTCCATAATAGATTACACTTCTTTCTGTCTTTCTTTTATTCTTCTGTTCTTTCTTACTGAAGTATATGCAAACACACACTCAGTAACATCACACACAAAAAGACACCCACACTTCCCAATCTTCCTCCTCCAGTCACTTTTACTGTTATCATTAGTTGCTTCAGGGCTATTTTAATTAATTTTGTTTACCTTTGATTTTATTTATTTGTTTCGTTGCATTTTTTTTAAAATCACTCCTCACTCAGATGGGTTGTTATTTTATGCAATTTCTGGTTTCTGACGCCTAATTAGCACTCTTTTCTGAGCCCCAAAGGGTTTGTAATGTGGGTTTTTCCTCTAATTATAAGCATATTAATCTTTTTTTGTACAGTATGAATACACAAGTGAACTAAACTTACAAACTAAACTGACTATGAAGGTTCAACCAATCAAATGTTGCCTCATTTGCATATTTGATTTAATTAATCTCACACTGCAAATGCTTCAGAAAGCTACAGAGCATATCTGGGAGTGTTGCACTTATACATGAAAATAAAACCCACCAGCATAACAGAAGTAGTTTACAGACACTTTCAAAATCACTCCAGCAATAAAGAAATGAACCCTTAAACCGTAAAGTATGAACATTAAGTGCAGCTTGAACAGCTAGCATACCACAGTATGATCAACAAGCAGCCACTTGAAATGTGAATTTTTATACATAAGTGAAAGTGCACCTCCCCTTTTTGTCCTATTAATGGATGCAGAGGCTACCCAAGTGCACACGCTTCAGATAATGTGATTTAAAAACATCAGCCATCTGAAAACATAATGTGGTGTTTTTTTATTTCTTTATTTATTTTCAGATTAAATTTGCTGATCAGGTTGGCTGTCTGGGGTTCGGGATAAACAAGGTTGTACTCTATTAAACTGTGATTCACTTCTTAAAACACACCAGCCAAAAAGTGTCTGTGTTTCTTAACCCTATAGCCCTCTTAATCAAATATTCCCTGTGCATCTGCCCTGACCTCAATCTCAGCCAGCACCGCTCTCTCTTTATGTGTGTGTGTGTGTGTGTGTGTGTGAGAGGGAGACAGAGAGAGAGAGAGAGAAAGTCACCCCACATACTGACTTGACATGTGCACAGATGGTGGACTTTATGTACTAAAATACTACCTACATGTGGATGTGCCATGCATATGTGATGCACTTAAGCACTTGACATGTGCATGCAATTATTATTTCATGTGTACGATTGTGAATATAAGCATTTATCTGTCCCCATAATGTAACTGAGATGTGCAGCAGCCTATCTGCTCATGTGTCTAAAATGAACATCTGTGTGCAACATGGCCACATTGAAAAAAGTGCATTAAGATATATATTTATAAAGGTCAGATGCAGCCCAATGTATGAAGGTTTCCTATGTGCAGTATAAGTGTTCCTGGGCCTCTATGTGTGCACATGTGTACTATTATAGACAGATGTGCATGCATGACTGCATCTGTCTCTCAGAGAGGAAAGGTGGGTGGAAGGCAGCTGATGATTAATTTAGCAGAGAGACCTCAATTTATGATCTAGTGTGTGTCAGTATTGGAAACTGACAAGGTGTGTCTTCCCCAGTGAGATTCAGACAAGGAATGTAACATCTTAAACATACTGTACTGTAAAATGTTTCCCCCAAAAAACCACTACCAACATGGTCTGATTTATAGAGCCACTGATTTTCCACTATAACAGAGCTGTTGGCAGGAGGAGGGGGTGGAAGAGAAATCTGTTTTCTGGCGGATGTGCTGGATGTTTTGACAGGTGTGGTGAATACCTGCAAAACTAATTTGACGGTTACGTGGCAGTTTGAGAGCACTGTGCCTCCCAAACAGTCAGGTAGTGTGCTCTGCCAGTGCCACTCCTGGTGCTAACGGTCTGTAATAAAGACTTTCAGAAACCTGCCCAACTCATCACGTAGTTATCCTTTTTCTAGCATTTATTGCACGCGAGAGCGAGGCAATTGGAAGTGAAGCTATTTTCTCTCAATCGTGTTCCCATATCTCTGATCACTTTTATTACTTGTTTTAACTGTGACTTGCAGCAGTGCTGGGTGCACTAACGGAAAGCTGCTGCCAAATTCAAACAGAATCACTTTTTTTCTCCTTTCTTCAAAGCCATTTTCCCCCAGCCTGCAAAGTGGTTTTGGTTGCTCAATTTAATGAGCCTCAAACTTTTCTGCTCTAGTCTTTTAGTTCGGCATGCTCACTAAGAGCCAGTAGAGTGGTTGGATATCTGAGTGTTTGGAGTTGGTGTTATTATACGGCGTAATGCAGGGTCTGGAGAGAAGGTGGTCTGGATTCAAAGACTCTGAATCCAGCATTGTTCTCAAAGCAGGCTGTTCTCATGCAATGTTTGTATGTTTTCCTACGCACAGTAATGCACCAAATTTCGTACATATTCGACATAATGATGAGCCAGTAATTTATGCATAGCGCACGTATTGTAGAAGGCTGCGATCTTGTCACAAATGTGTTGACGAGAGTAAAGAACAAAGCGGTCCTGATCAGTGCCTGTAAAGAGGCAGGTTGAGGTGACAGATGGGTCACAAAACACAGGACTTTCCCTAGGAGACCAGTGTTCGGAGCTATGTGCAATTTGAGTGATCTTTGAGTCATTTCAAGGTTACGTCCTCACCATATTTCTTTTCCTAAACCTAACCACAGTAACTTTTCATCAATTACATAACTTTACATCAGGCAAGTATCATCATTCATGGGACACTAACTTGTAGGGTATCATACGAGCTCTTGTGTGTGCATTTTCGTAGGATATTATATGAACCGTTGTGTGAGGATACGTTGCACAAAGTTAGGACTGTGTGTGTGTGTGAATTCAAATAAACACAATAAATTTGTGCTCTACGGAAAGGATGGCCAGTATCATGGTATTACGGTAAACCAGGGTACTTTGAATGATCGGTATGATTTTCAATATTGTCAAAAATAAAGACACTTATCCTTCTATTTAACTCATATGAAGATGTTGCACTGAGGATGTGTTGTATGTAGTGCACATCACATGCGACCAGAGGTTAGTCTCTGCGTAGAGACATGGCAACTGCGAGTGGTGGGGATAATGCTACAGGACTGTTATCAGCCAGCTAGCATTGGCAGAGAGATGGTGGGGAAAAACAGCACAGATTTACATCTCTCTCAGTGAATTAACAGTTTATTGAGCCCATAGCAGAGTAAGGGATCGTTAAAGCAGTGGACTAGCTCACTAAATAACTAACAAGACTTACTTAAATGTTTTTGGTGAGTTTTCTGTTGTTCTGTTGAGTTTGAAAGAAGTCTGTCTTACGATGAGTTAGCAGAGCTATTCAGGTAGTTCTAGTTTTGTTGAAAGAGATAAACTTGCATTTAGAAGGTGCACGGTGTTGTATTTCTCTGTTTATTAAGGAAAATACATTACATTTAATGAGTTCATTGTTCATTTATTAGACTAAGGTAAAAGACCAAACTTGCCTGTTGGTAGGACAAATGCCTTCATATACTGTATATGCTGGTGAGATTTCAGTAAGGTATAAAGGTATGAAAAATAGATGCCGGCCAAGCCTGGAGTGCATGAAGAAGATTTGTGAGCTGGTCTGTATCAGCACTAAGGGGCTGAGTTTCAGTGTATATAAATCTGTAGCCAGGTTGTCTGAATCTGCAGCATGTGTGCACAGAGGGTGGGGTGTGTACGGAGGTGGGAGGCATGTTTTTTGGGGGGGAAGATGTGGGTTAATGGCTGTCTCTGTCTCTCTGATGTGAATAATTCATCCAATGGGAGGCTTTTATGTGTTTCTGAAGGCTCTCTCTGATTGGTTGATCAGGCTGCTGCATCCCAGAGTTCTACCTGGTTGTTCTACCTTTAGAAATTGATAATGGACACCAACCACTTGACAACTGTGTGTGTGTGTGTGTGTGTGTGTGTGTGTGTGTGTGTGTGTGTCTGCTAAACCCTGTGACCCCCTACAGAGTCCACTCCCTTCATCTTTTATACATAGCTCCTTTTTTTGTTTTGTTGGTTGGATATGTGGATGCCCTGTCTCTTGTATCTCCCCCCATTTTCCATTTTCTCCCACAATCACAGTCTCACACACACACACACACACACACACACGCGCACACACACACAAATACACACAAACACAAGCAATCTTTCTCTTTTTCTTTTAGTCTCTTGTGTGTCCGTCTCCATTAGCGTGAGACCAGCTCCACTGGGATGTTGTGAAACAACGCACAGCCTGAAGGGAAACACAAAAAACATAAACAATAACAAAAACAAAACAATGGCAACAAAAGAAAACAACACAAGTGTAAAAATGATAATAATGATAATAATAATGCGTTTGTAGGAGAGGCCCAGTTGCTGGTAGCGTCAGTACCACAAAGATTTCTTTGCTTAGTATTTGTTATGGAGTTGTAAGTTGATATAACTACATGAAGAATCTACTTGGTTAAAACATCTAGTATGACAGTAGAGAGGTTTAGTAAATTAGCCTAATGTTATTCATAACAGAGCAGCACCAGACTTGTTGTGGTCAGTACACTTGGCAATACAATATAGTATTCACAAGATATAGGCTCATGACTTCTTACCTAAACATGCACAGGGGAACACATTTTTCAGTTGGGCTCAGTGGTGATTTGAAACTGTAGTCGGGCCCACCAATTGCAGCAGTGCAACTGGAAAAACTGAATGCACAAATTGACTCTCACCAAGTGCAAGAGAACACATGATAGACAACAAACGAGCACTCAGCAATCCCTAATTGCAGTCTCCTTTAACACTGGAGTCAACGGAGCAGTTGGATGGCACTTTTGGCACTTTCAGGCCCACAAAGCAAAATGTGTATGTCCATTTGGGTAGATAGTTGTGGTGTTTGAAAGAGGACAATTTTTTCTACCTTTTAAAGACAATGTTCTATAGATTTTTTAAGAGGACTCTTACAGCTTAACCCCACTTTAATTCTGAGCACTCCAACTCTGAAGTGGTTGGGTGCCAAAATCATGCTAACATGCTCACAATGACAGTGCCAATATGCTGATGTTCATAAGATAAAGACTGTTTCGTTGCTATTCTGTTGCCAAGGAAACAGCTTTGGTTCCTGTTTCCCTCCTGTCAGCTACCAAGGAAAACATAAAAGAAGGAATGGCCATGTCGATACTGGCAACGTTTGAAGGGCCAGACTTTGGTTTCAGTTCTGTTGGAGTCAAGAGGGGCGGCCACTGAAAAATCACACTTTAACCCATCATGTCTTTGTTGTTTCAGCTTCGACTGAAATATCCTCCATCAGATTAAAAAACACACATTATGTGATGCTCACTGATGTTCATGGCTCTGTCCAGCAGCTACATCTCAGCCTCTGCTGGACAGAGCCATGATCTGTTTGGAGAGCAATACAAAAACAGCTTTGGTCTCTTTACTGCTTTACCTGGCAACCTTTTCCAACGGGGAATTAAAACGGTTATATCCAAGCCACCAGTCTCCACTGAAAAAAAACAGGGATATTACTTATCAGAACACTGGAGTTGCTGGTCTAATGTGGCCTCAACTGGTAATTGTGTAAGGTAAAGTGGAGCAAATATTCAAATAAAGCGTACACGTACACCAATATTGATTTTCCTAGGTGGCTAAAATACATTTTGCTGCAACCCTTGTCTACAGCGGTGAGACACTTTGGGCTCTAATTTGTACCTTGACTCTTCGAAGCAAGGGTCCAGCTGAATACTTGTGTAGGTGCAGAGTGAAGGTTTAGGGGATTAACAGTCCCAGGACTCAGCAGAGGAATGTTGCATCAAAGAAGTTTATATATCTTTAAAAGTTACAGTTATGGCCGAAAATGACAACAGAAATAAACAACAAGCCAATTTTCCATATCTACCTGGAAGTGATTGTTGTTGTTAGTGTGTTGTCACAGTGATTTAATCTATAATGTTTACCATTTCCTTCATCTTGCTTATTAGCCCTAAACACAAAGTACAGCTGAGGCTAATGGGAATGTCATCAGTTTATTGGACAAAGCCACATGTTGATCTGCTGCTGGTGATAGATGTACAGCTAGGGGATCATCAAAGTCAGCAGGATTCACATACTGGAGACCATGAATGTCTTTACTACATTTCATCCACCCAGTAGTTGGGATATTTCAGTCTGGACAAAAGTGGTGGGCCCACTGATCGAGCCAGAAATGTCATGAATTGTGACTTACTATTGCCCTTATTTAATCTCTTCTCCAAAGACAGATAGAGATTTTACATAAATCCAACAGTTTGACTGGTGCAAACACTCCATCATCTCTGCATGTGATGATGTCGACTATATTCATTTATCAGTTGTGCAGCAAAGGTCACAGCCACTCTGATTTTTTTATACAGATCCACAGAAGAGAAGCTTCCCAGTAAAGATTTTATTTGTTTAAAAAAAAAAAAAAAAAAAATACTCGCAGTAGGGATGAAGTGACCTTTTACCAAAACCTGAACAATAAACGTATTGATCCGACACTCATCTGAACTTCACTTTATGGCCCTCACCCTTCCCACTGCGCCCCAATCAATGGACACACTCACACCTACTCACACCACCTACCTCGTGCCAGAGAGCACAAAGGGCTGTTTAACATATCTCATTGTTTCAACTTTGTGTAACATCTGTGCATGCAGAGACACACACATACATAAAAGTTAATCAGCTGCATGTTTCTTAGTAAAAATTGCGGGCTGATACCAACACCTGGCATGTCACCGGGGGGAGTCCGTGCCAGCCAAACATAACAGCCTTATCTGTGCTGGAGGATTATGTGTACATTACCAACCTGTCAGTTTACGACAGAGGCTGAGCCAGCCAAAAGAAATAAAACCTCTCTGCTGGATGTGGCATTAAGGTTTAAATTCATCCTAAATATCTGCGAGAAAATGAGAAATGTCACCAACAAACCTGGAGCCAGAGTTTGTGTGTGAGGAAACTGTTGGAGGTTTAAGTGAGTCATGTCTTGCAAAACATCAAACAGATGAGAGGAGAGAGATAGCGATGGGGTAAAAAGAGAATAAAAGTCAAATTCCAGGTGTGTCACAGCAGTGGTTTCAATTTAATTTCATGTAGCAGCTTTGTGTCCTCAGGGTCTCACTTACATTTCTTTTGATTTGCTGCTGCAGTGCTACAAATTCCTGCCTAGATAAAGCAAAAGAAACAGTGCTTCTAATTGTTTGTACTGCACTTGTTGTTTGGCCTTGTATCTCCCACTGTGTTTTAGTGGACAAGTGTGCCAACTCATGCGGTTTCTGAGATTTTAACATTTAGTTTAACAGTGGAGGTAATTTTCTTGTAGTTGTGGTGTGTCCCTTCCAGGAGGGGAACAGCTCTGTCAAACTAAAGAGTTTTGGCAGTCCTCAAATTCACTGCACTTTCTGTAGTAGTTTAAAAATCATGTAGCGCTAAATCCAAATCAAACAGAGACGTGTCGCACAAGAAAAATACTCCATGTACTTTAATAGAGAAAACAACTTGTGCCGTTCAGGTAGGATGGAGTGCTGCTGTTTGGCAGCTTTTTTTTTTCCTGTGAATCTCAAGGTGAAAAATATGAGAGTAAATCATGAGAGAAATACAGGATGTAGAGCATTATGGTCATTAGGCTTAAACACTGTTTACACTTGAACCATAACCAGTACTCAACAGAACCTTTTTTCAGTACATAAAAAAAATGTAATTTTTGAACAAGCTGCAGGGATGACGTAGTAGACTTAAATGCAATTCTCTGACACACAGAGCTAATCGTCTGTCTCTGTTTGTCTGTCTGCTTCTGTGTTTGTGTGTCTTGCAGTGATAAGAAGCTATTACTAAAATAATATGGAAAGGAAAAAAGACCATGCGCCGCAGCTATAGCAGCAGATCGGTGCTGCAGTGATAGTTCTGGCTGAAGTTGAACCTGGCGACTCTTCAGAGCTTCCAGGTTTGGGGCACTCCGCGGCACGTTAGCCTCTTTATCTCAATCCGGCGTTTTCACCTAAATATGCCCACAGGTACCGAAAATTGGCACCAATGGAAATATTGTAATTCTTTACGTGGAAGTACCAATGTAATTTGTTTGGTACCCTTAAAGTACCGAGTTCAGTATCCAACCCTAATGTGTGGGATTAAAACCACATGAGATTGTGCAAAACCCTGGATTATGTTTAGTGACAGTTACAGGTAATCTGCAACTATTTCAATAATCAGTTGATCTTTTCAGATAAAAATTAGACATTTGAAGACATCACCTTGGGCTCTGGGATCCTGTGTTAAGTATTTATTCCCTCAATTTTTTGACATTTCATAGACCAAATAATAAATTGATTAAGAAAGAAAATACTCATAACCAGTAATAAAAAACAATCGGAAGTTGCAGCCCCAATGATAACGTTTGTTTTACATGTTTAATGCCAACATTTTAGTGAGTCTTGCTTTTACCAATACCAATGCAGGACAACCACATTATTATGGTTATGATTAATAAAAAAGTGAACATAAACTACAGGGCTGACGGGATGCAGACTCCTGTCTCCTGCATGAAATTCAAACCAAAAACCACAACCTTTAGTTTCATACCTCGCTACATAAAGATGACAGTTTCTTGCTCCCTCCATGGGCACTAAATGTTAAGAATACAAGTAAATCTTGTGGTAGTATATGGATGTAACTCTGCATAGGGTCACTGGACTCAAATAATTAGTGTAGGAGCTACAGTGTAACTCCTGTAGCTCTAAAACCTAATGAGGGCCGGGGGTTAGGAGAGCCTGGGATAGAGGTGATACTCATCCTCTATTAGCATCTCTGTTTGCTTATAAAACAGCACTAATGAATAAACCTACACCACTGAGGCATACATCCAGATTGTGTTTAATCGTACAGTAGCTGCTTGTTATGTCCTGTCCCGAAACAATATCTCCCCGTCTGCTGCGGGTTTGAGGGAGAAGGATGTGTAATTAGGGAGCTTGTGCCGTGGAAATAAAGTCAGACCAGGCGAGTAATGTCTGAGACGTCTGTCAGGACGGGAATGTAAAGGAGAAAACCATTCCAGGCAGCTGACACTTTATGATAAAGGACAGGGTGAGGCGAGCCAAGAACAACAACCTGCTTTCCCCCTTAAGCTGCATTTGTCGTTTCTGTTTTGTGGAAAATTGAGAACAAAAAGTGAAGATTTGCAGAGTAGTCAAGAAAAAAAACAAACTTGTCACTAACACTCACTTTTCTACCACTAAGTAGTGACCAGAAAGACGAAAACATTATGTTCCCCTTCAGGGAAGTTTCTTGAGATGGACTGAATAACAACCCAGCAGAGACACTTTGGGCTCTAATTCGTACCTCGACCTACGAAGCAAGGATCCAACTGAATACTTGTGTAGGTGCACAGTGAAGGTTTAGGGGATTAACAATCCCAGGACTCAGCAGAGGAATGTTGCATCAAAGAAGTTTATTGGTATCGCAGAAGGTTTCCATGTGATGGTTTATGCATTTAGCAAAGCCAGAGCTGGGTCAGGGCCCAAATTCTCAACTGCAAAAATATCTTCATTGGTCCAGAGAAGTTTTAGCTACAGACCAGAACATACAGTAAGATGCCACTAAGTCACAATGACAGATAATCCAACTGTCTGAGGACCAAACTGAAGTAAAGAAGTTCCCGAACCAAACAAGAGGTGATGATGTCATTAATACTGGCGTAACCACAGAAGGTTAAAAGGGTCTGTCACTGACTTTATTTGTTTCGTAAAGGGGCTCTGTGTGAAACCCAGAGCATATGAGTTTTCTCTTGTCAAATATTGCTGCTGTGTCAGTGATGTTGGCGTCAGGCACTAACACAGAGAGGCACCTTTCAAGATGGTAGGATACGCAATGGGTGCACCAGTTTTAGAGGCAGCAGGCAACAACCCAACTGGTTGAATACTGGCGCTTTGTCAGAAAACGTCAGCGTCAGACACTGACTCACAGAGGCACTCTCCTCTGCCGTTTGGTACGCAAAAGGCAGTGGCTGTTTGTAACACCAGGAGCAACAGCTGTATTATAAAGAGCGAGACAGTTCGGGGAGGTGGATGGGTCTAACAAACTCTGGACTTTCACCTGGGAGTTAGTTTTTTAAACCTAACCACAGAGTTTTATTCCCTAAACCGATGGAATAAACTGAAAACACAAAGTAATTTAATACGTTGTAACGAGAAGAAACTGTACATTTCCTGTGTAAACGGAAGTGCATTTTGAAAAGATACAACGCATGTAGCAAGTGTAAGTTGACATGCATCCCCGAACTTCCAAAAGTGACACATGAGGGTACCTAGCGTGTCATATTTAGACTTGTAGGTCCACTGATAAAGAGTGGTGGTGTTTGACAAGTTGGGATAAGAATGTGTTGGGGCGTCGGTGGCTTAGTGGTAGAGCAGGCGCCCCATGTACAAGGCTGTTGCCGCAGCGGCTCGGGTTCGAATCCAGCCTGTGGCCCTTTGCTGCATGTCATCCCCCCCTTCTCTCTCTCTCTCCCCCTTTCACGCTTACCTGTCCTGTCCATTAAAGGCAAAATGCCCAAAAAAAAAAAAAAAAAAAAGAACATGCTGTAACACGGAGGTTGCTTAGCCAGTTAGCTAACTGGTGCTAACTCTACAAACAGCACTAAACAACAGCAAGAGCTAAGGGTATTAACCAAGGGAAATCGAAGGGTGGGTGCTACGCTTTGGTGACAATGCCATCCTGACATCAATGCTAACTGCTGTAGGAGCGCACTGCCAAGCGGTGGTGATGAACTAGCCAATGGGAGACACACATGCACATGTGGCTAGACCGCCGTACTGGAATAAAGGTCAGAGAAGCTTGGAACACACACAGAGGGAGTGTGACTTCGTTCTCTGCTCAGGTTGGCATTACTCCACTGTATCTTTACATGGCAAATACTGGTTTGCTGCTATATTAATGTTCTGAATGTCACACACAGAACTTGTCCAATTACTTTCTGTCCCCTAAAGATGGAGGGGTTTGATATAAAAGGAGCTATAGTTCCTACACAGCTGGCCTGATATGGATGTAAACATACTCAAATTAAACCTGAAAGTCAGCAGTTTTATCCATGGTCATAGTTTTATTGTTTCAGCACAGAAGGGAAAAGTCAACACAAAAGTATGTCACTGCTCTAATGCCTTAAAAAATATATACCTACTGGTGTGTTTGTAAATGTAATGGTGTCAAACCACAAAATATAATTAAATGTACAGTAGCATTTGTCACAGTGTGCAGGCTTTTTTTCTCCTTCATACTTCTATTTATAGACCAGCACCTGTTATATCATTTATACCAGCAGCTGCTGTTTAATATTTCAAAAGAAATACATCTTGGCACTTCTTGTATCACGTTTTTGATGCTCAGTATCTCAAAGAAGCACACACCACCCAGACTCACAATTTCAACCTCAAAAATCCATATCAACGTCACGTTTGGCTGCCAATCACTGTCAGGCCTTGTAGGTGGAGTGAAAAATGTTTTTCATCCAGTGACTCACTTCGTAAACAAAGCCAGTAAATGGGGCGAAAGATCTCTCAGCATGAGGCAGCATGGTGCAGTAATGAACCCGGGCTTTACGATTTGACGTCTCTTTTGTCTGCTCCCATCTCAGTCTCGACTGCTGACTTTAGTCGGTCCCGGGTGTCGCTTCATGTCTCCACGTGTGTGTGTGTGTGTGTGTGTGTGTGTGTGTGTGTGTGTGTGTGTCTGAAGGTAGTGATTCACCTCGCTCCCAGACTCAGCGAGTGATAATGATTTAGTTTTGGAGCAGCGCAGGTTGGCAATGACGCAGGTTGCCACGGCAACAGCATGCAATGGGCAACGGAAGTCGTCCATGTCACGCTACAGACCTTCTGACAGCTACACACACACACACACACACACACTGTACGTATTCTCTGTCTGCATCTCTCACACAGATTCACTTTTTGTCTCTCACTCCTTCCTCTGAACACACACACACACACACACACACACACACACACACACACACACACACACAAAACAGTGATAAAGCGATGCAGCTCATCATTATAGCCAGGCATTTTCAAAATAACTGACTGACTTAAAGCTGTAGTTGCGAACTTTTATAAAAGAATAATATTTTGTCATATGTGCTGAAGCTGTCACATATTAACACAGCATCAAATGAGACAGATGAGCAGTGATGGACATGATTGACAGCTGTGTTCAAGACTCCTCAGCTCTGATTGGTTGTTTTTTGTGAGCTGTGTTCGATTCAGCAATTAGAAAAAATAATAGGAATGGGAGGAGGGTCATGATGACCTCACAAAGTGTCTGTCTCATTTTCTTCCTTCAGAATACAGTGACAGCTTCAGCATATAAGACACAATTATTTTCATTAAAGTCACCAGCTGCTTTAAGGAGACATTACAGCTGCAAGTCATCAGTTTTTGCCATCATTAATTTCTTATAGCTTTGTGCTATATTTATATGCCTGAGAGCTTGAACAATATGTTGACTGACAGAAAATTAATTAGTAACTATTTTTATAATTAAATGATCATTATCGGTGATAGTTTTTTAATTGAGTTTTTTTTTTATATGAATATATAATCTATTAAGTAAAGTAAGTATTTAAGTAAAAATGCAAAATATTCTCTGGTTTCTGCTTCTTGTGCAGACTTGCAGGTTTTCTAAATATCTTTCAAAACAAATATTACCCTCTGAGATTCTGGGACCCTTTTTTAGACATTTCGTAAACCAAATGATGGATCAGTGTCCTGAAAATTGTATCATGATATTTTTGGGCTATATCTTGATACACAAAATATATCTTGATATTTTTTAAATCTCCTCAAAAACACTTCGTCGATGCTAGGACTGGGAATCACAAACGAACATAACAATTTTTCTGGCAGTATTTTGTTTGTGTTTTCAGAAAATGTCAATACAATGAGATTTTTGATCAATAATCCTCTATAATGTGGTTATTTAACAACTAAGTGGGTCAAGGCAAGCGTTAAAACAAACAGAAGTCTAGTAAGTTGATACATTTACATCACTTCGCTGTAATGCAGCCTTTAAAATGGGGGGAAAACACAATTTTTGCCTTATCATGATACAATAACCAAAATCTAGACGATATATATAGTCTCATTTTTCGACAACAGTATAATATCTTTATATTTCCCAGCCCTAGTTGCAGCTCTAATTTGCACATATCTTGTGTGGTACAGCAGCAACTGAAAGATGCTTTTAAAGATTAGTCATACATATACAAACATGTATACCTTCTCATTTTCTGACTGTATTCTGAGCTCCATCTGTCTGTTTAATCAGCACTTTCTCAGAACATACATTTGCTTTTCTGTGCAGCTTCAGACCACTTCTTGCTTGGTAGGGAGTATTTTTGATCAGTTGTCTTAAGTCAGCTAAGAAACCCATGGACAGCTCAGCAAAATGGTCGGTCTTGGCACTGGGCCACAGACTGGACTTTAAGAAACACAGTAATAAATCCAACTGGCTACTCTGTGAGGCTGCTAATATGCAGCACGTTCAGACGTGGTATCAGGTTGGGTTGTTCTCTCTCAGACACAAACACATACAAATTAAAGGCTTTTCACGTGTTCTTTTACTGTCCGGCACTTTTATCTGTTGTTTTTTCTCCATCCTTCACACATCCAGATTCATCCTCTTGCTCATACACCATCATGTCCCACCATCTTCCAGTAAGTGCAGTGAATTCTTCAAATGTAACCAGTAGCTCTCATGAAAACTGAATGAATCAGCTGTCCCATTAAACAAACATTATACTGTGTATCACCATTATGGTGGCACCACTTTATATACAAACAGACATTACTCACACCCAGTTTATGTCTTTTCAGTGGACGTCTGATCATTTCATTTTTCACTGAGGGAATAAAATGTTGCCGATAACTTCCTTGATGAGGAATATTAGCGTTGAGATTTCATCAAACATGATAAAAAGATAATCACCTGAATGTAATCCTGCCACTTAGATACTTTGTTTAAAAAATCTACAAGATCTTTGATACAGTTTTTAATAAATCATCCATCTTTTGTCTTCAGTGTGAATTCTGCTTTTATTTTCTACGTTCTTTTAAACAAATGAGAGAAGCACTGATGCTAACCAAACATTAAGCCAGGAGCAATGAATTTATGAAATGGGCCAGCTGTGACCTGCTCCGTTGTCGCCAAGTCGCTGTTAAAGTGTGCAGCAGGTCAGTAAATTAGTTTTGTAAATGTTGGTAATGCTAATGGGATGAAGATTATGTTTAAGAACCATCTGCAGTATGTTAAAAAGCACTGAAAAAAACATCAGATAGGTTGGACCACAAATATCTTTAAAATAGGGCTGCCCCCGACTAAGAGTTTTCCTAGTCAACCAATAGTCTAGCCTGGAAATCCAGACTCAAATCTAGAAAGATTTTGAGTCTGGCCCTCACTGATACACCCTTTCTACCCACTAACTGAGGAATATGGGCCCTAGGCCTTTTTGGGGTATTTTTACTGCATTTACTTTTAAGCTTATATCACAGTCATTATAAAGGCTACACACACATGCTATATCTTGTTTTTTTCAGGACAATCTGGGGTAACCAGATTTGCCATCATTCCATGTCCCTCTGTGTGCCTCTATTTTATACTAATTTTTATATCAATGATGTCCCCCTCAATGTATATGGTGACTACAGCCTTGTCAGCATGTGTAATTAGGCTGCAGTTGTCTGGGTGTGCAAAGGTGAAGTGGCTGGTCTTGTCATACAAAGTTTGATGGCGTGTCAACTGGACAACATGGAGATATTTGCATCTTGAAAGCCGGACTACAAATGTGGATAGACAGGGAGAAACACACGCAAGCCTAAGACGTGGTAAGATACGATATTCCTCACTATATGAAGTGACTGACAACAAGATCTGTATAATGGATTGTAAAGAAATTCGTCAAGTTTTTATTTTGTAGACAATTGATCTGTATTTAGAGCGTGATGGGATGACAGCACAATGATGTGTGTGGTCCTGCGCTTTCATGTGATATGTGTGGCATTTCTGTGCGAGCCTGCATTCGCGAGTAATCCATCCAAGAGTAATGTGTGTGCAGAGCTGTATGAAGGCTCTGTTATACATCATTTTATTGTAACTTTATCAATTTTTTTCGCTATGAAAACATTGGACTACCGACAAGTTCTTGGCCTTGTCGGAAAGCTACAGTTCCGCTGTTTCACGTGATATGCATGGCTTCTTGCTATGATGCACGGTCGCGGAGAAAATCCACCGAGAAGAACAGGTGTGAATTTGGACGCAGTATGCGCCGTTCGGGCCCATAGGGTTAAATGCCGCTGCATGCAATTGGATAGCACAATGGCCAATCAGAGCAAAAAATAAGGTGACGTATTCATTGCAGTTAGCCCCATCGGTTTGCCGACCAGTGGGGCTAACTGATATGTTATGCTTTTGCCGTATCTCGTTGGCAAAACAGCAAAAACGTCCTTCCTGGAAGTGAAGGCTTCTAGGGCAGTCTTCTGTTCCTCTCTCAAGGAAAAAGATAAGTGTAGTTGGCTTAGCGTTTCTTCCAAAGCTAAATTGAATGGATGTGGACCTTCAGCAGCTGCCATCTTGGCTGTTTACTTTTAGACTCTTGCACTGTCCTCATCATGTTACGCCCGCCCAGAGCCTGCCTCTGTCAGATAGACTGATCTGATTGGTCCAATGGCGATTCAACGGGCTCTGCTGGTCGGGGCCAGAAGTTGCCGACACACATCGCAGCGATGCAAATCAATCAGTTGTCTACCCAGAGGTGACTGTTGTTGTTAGTGTGACATCACAGTGAGTCTGCCTATAGGGAACCAATCTAAACACAGACTGTGTCATTATTCTATAGCCATGACATTGTGCAATCAACATTTACTTCATAATGAGAAGTTAAAAAGCAAAGAACTCATTTATTTCCATTGAAATCAGTTTGTGTAATACACCTATTAACTGTGCTATTTTTCAATCTACATGAAAGATGCTTTTTGTCATAATTTTGTCTTTCTTCTGTGTAACATCTGTCTGTTTAGTCAGCATGTTCACAGGAAAGACACAGGGTTTTCTGAGCATCAGCTTTGTACTGCTTCTGGTTTGGTTGTGAGTGCAGACAAGGATTTAAGAACCCATAATAAATCTAAGCTTTTTCAATGTGTCTCTAGAGCCTCGAGCACATGTGCTGTAGTACAAAGAAGATTTGGTTGTTCTGAAGAGTAAGACTTTGCAAGACATTATGCAGGTACGAGCACGTACTTATGTGTGAGGAAAAACAAAAAGACTCATTTATACACAGAGGACTTGATTTCTATTTCTCACATTTTTCCCTATTTTTCACTCGTTCTCCTGCGTCAAGTAGGTGTGCAAAGGATGGAGAGAGATTAAAACAAAAATGTTATTATTCTCTCTCCATCCCTCACACACCTACCCACCGATTGCCCATCACCCATCTCCCTCCACACACACACACACACACTGCAGACCAGAGCTGCTGAACGTAGCATTCGGCAGTGATGGGAAGGCAGGGCCAAGAAGACTGAGCCAGGATGCCTCAGTCTGGACAGGCAAACGATCAATTGATCAATCAATAAACCTCTATCTGTTATAGTGCTGCTCCCAATCGCTCAGTGCTGCTGCTCTCTTTGTCTTTCTCTCCCCCCTCCTCTTTTATCTCCCTCCCCGCTGTGCAGAAAATGCTCTACAAATACACAACACAAAAGCAGCCAGACACAGTAAATGATATTGGCATGCGTCTTTGCCAACTCTCATGCATATTCAGGAAAACTGGGGACTTGTGTTTGTGCCTGTTTGTCTCCTGGTCGCTTGAGTATCTGCCTGAGTGCAGCAGGACTAGGTGTTGATCGATATCTAAAGCCTCATTAACATAGACCCTATCATACAGACATTCATAGTACTGCCAAGAAAAAGCCACATTGATGCAGCATATACACACTCGCTGGCAGCACTGACAATTACTAAGCGACCAGCAGGACCTTGAACAACAGCACACTGTCATACCGTCTGAGGGAAAAAATCACACTGACATGATGTTCACGTACACGCAATGTAAATGTCTGCATACACAAATACCAGTGTGGACTCATATGACTTGGTCTGATCTGAATCTGATGACTCTAGACAACTGGACTATCATATCTAATGTGACAGTGTCAGATGTTCATATTAAACATGGCCAAAGTTTCCAACGACAAGGTAAATATATGTAAAAGTAACTCCTGTCAGCAAAAACCTCATGTTTAAGAGCATTCTGAATACTCTGTTGCTATTTTTTCTCCTTTCCAGCTCCAGGCACATTACATTATGTAGCCTACACTGCTACCTGTAGCTAAATGCTAACATCAGGGAAACACGTCAACTTGGTTTTCAGTGCTGTAAATTTTCCTATGATTTGGGATCATATTCCTGCTGGAAACATCTCTGGCTGTGTTGAAGATTTCATCGGTGAATTTTAATGGTAGAAAGTCATTGAAAGCAGGCTTCATAGCTACATGCTAATGTCAGGGAAACATAATCTTGGTTGCTGATGTTGTTAATTTCGCTCCAGTTTCGGATCATATTCCTGCTCAAACATGTTTGGTTATGAAAAGTTTGGTTTAAGAGCTTTTATTGGGGATTTTTCATGGTGTAAAAATGCAGCTATTCTCAGTTACGCAATGATCGTGCAAAGACACTTAGGTGCAGAAGACCCGGAAATGCTCACCAATCAGAGCAGACTTGTGCTTTTCCACCTAAAGAGACAGGTGCTAAAACAGAGCCCTCTCAGCTCACCCAAAAGGTGAATACAGGTGTTCTAGAAAGACATTATGGGAAAATAAAGCGTTTTTTGAGCATGTAAAGATGTTCTAATAGAAATCTAACAAGTATGAACTAGGGATGGGCATCAATTTTTGATTATCGATGAGTGATTGTTAAGGCTTTTGATCGATCACAAATAATTTTGATCGATAGTCGCAGTGTTTACCCTACAATGCCTGGCATAGGTCCGGCGAGCCACCGTGCCAACGAGACCCCCTGCCTGGCGGCTCGACGGGCCTATGAGACCCCTGCCGGACCTATGCCAGGCAAAAAATCAGAAACAGACGGAAGCTCTCATCGCTCTCCAAAGCCTCGACGGCTTCCCTTGAGGCCTCTGAAAACACTACGCCATTGAAGGACGGAGGTTTTGCTGAAAACTGAAGCCTGTAACTCTGGCTGGCAATGGTTGTAAACACCCAGGGGTGAACTGCGCATGCACGCCATTCTTCCTCTTTGGCCTGGGGGGTTGAAGCTCAAAACTGGGGCAGCTGCGCTCTCTCTTGCGGCGACAGTCTGCACTGCACTCTTTTGTTTTCTCTCTTTTGAAATACTCGCTTATCAATTAATCGATAATTGATCGTTAACTTTTTTGGTGATCGAATAATGAATTTTGATCGTTTGCCCATCCCTAGTATGAACCTGAAAATGAGCATAATTTGTCTTCTTTAACACCAATGACTCGTGACGTCACTTTGAGTTTAGTCTTTTGACTTTAAATGACTTGATAATCCTCCCCAAGCCCAGGCTGTACACGACTAAAAAGAGAGATTGAATCAACTATTCATTTTCAGTGGATATATTAAACATTAGTCTGACAGCAGCCATGATGGAGGAGTGGAAAGTCACAGTTTTTAGGTAGCCTACTTGTACTTTACTCGTATGTTTCTATTTTAAGTTACTTTAAACTTCTGCTACATTTCAAGGAAAATATTAAGCTTTTTTCACTGCACTACATTTATTTAAAACCGCTTATTACTTTGCATTTTCTGTTTATTTTCACAAAATCATCATCTTATCTTGATTTCATACGGGTTGTGACCAACAAATATGCTACAGCTCAAAAGTGCACAGGGTGTCTGCAGGTCCTCAAAAAGTATTGAAATGTCTTAGTCTTAATGTTACAACTAAGAGGTTGTAAAAGTCATTAAATAGTCTTAAATTTAAAATTGTGAGGTCAAAACTGCTAACATTTTATCTTATTTTATTTATCCATTTTTTAATTTTTTCTTGTGAAAATGAGTGAAGCCTTTCTATGTAAAAGTCCACACTTCTAATGTTACAAATCTTTAATAAACTATAATACTGTCATTGTACTTCATACTTGCACTCACATGTTGGCAAAATGTAAATCAACTTAACTCACACTAATAACCATATTCCTATATAACACCTACCTCTGCACAAGACCACATACATACTACTTGCATGCAGTCCTCACCTGCAATGCTTAAATGAGTAAAACATGATTTGTACAAGACTGTGTCCTAAGTTTGGCCAAAAGGTGTCTTGAAAGGGTCTTCAAAAGCATTAAATATAACTGTCTGTTACCTGTAGACACCCTGGTGCAGTATTTCTGCCTTATCAGCAAGAGAGAAATCTTGTGAATCTTTGCTTCTTATTGGTTAACTTTTGTTAGAAATAGGATTCAAAATGAGATTGACATTTAACATTCTGTCCAACTCCAAGGCAAACCTGATCAATTTTTGTGTGAAGAACTGTAAAACATATTTTTAAGTAATATAAATAGTATTTTAAGTAATACAAATTGTAAAATTCTAAATGGCATTAGGTATGGTGAAGGCACATAGTGACTTGTTTTTCATTGATTTTACAAGTCTCTTGTCTTGGCTTTTAAGTCCCAAGTCCTTAAAAGCCAAGACAAGAGACTTGTAAAATCAATGACTTTGTCCGACTTTGTCAAACACAGCTCAAATGCTTTATTCACAGTGTGAGTGTTTCTCCAGTACATTTCATTTAAAGGGATTTGCAGTGTTTTGTATCTTTACTTGCAGCTCCACTGAGTGATGAAAAAGAGAGGATATAATTGCGTGTGATCATATACAGTTCAAGGCTCTGCCTGTCGCGTATATTTGCAGTAGATGAAATCCTTTTTCTGTCTTTTGTTTAAACGAATGCTTGTTATGATCAAACCGGTGGCCTTCATGTGAACACTGTAAACATCATGTTTTTATCTTTGAGAAAAATGAATTGCAAAGATTTTTTTTTCATGTTATCTTTCATCTTCTCACAGATGAAAACCTTTTCATGGTGTGGTGGATCCCTGAGTTCAGTGGTGTTCAGAGGAAACAGTGGTACAACAACATTTAAATATGAGCCCTCATTTTGTGGCACATTATGTTGATGTTTATGTTGCGCTTAAATGACAGTCAAACATTTTCTCTAGTTTAATCTCTGCTCAGCCATCTGAAAATAACATTATAGGACAATGATTTCCATTAATAAATTACAGCTGCCGCCATAAAACCTCATATCCCAGACTTATCTGTATCTGTAATGTCCCAGATATGTAGATAAATATGTAGTTGGTGCATGTGCTGAGTAAGTTTCATGACCCCCCTGGTTCCTTGTATGACCATTAAAAGTCCACTTATGTCCCGCGATGTGCATGGGGGTTGTCGGTGGGAAAATCAAATGAGGTCACACTGCACATTTCAAAGAGCTTCCTTTTTGAAGTGGATAATAATCAGATTTAAAAAGCCCTCGTATTTTAAAATGGAAACAAATTGTAACTACTCAGCAGCTCTGTAATTTTCATCTGTGCCCTGTACAAATTGTACATATACAAAATGTGCTGTTCCCACACTCCCAATGTCAACTACCTAATTTTTTACTACTCTGACCATCTCTAAAGGTCAGGCTGACCAATACAACACAGGAAATGATGTACTGCTGCACAGTGGACTCCCTGACAAAGATTATAACAGACAGACTCCAACTGCTGGTCACTATGTCCGTGCTCTCTGACCACCAACACTTTCCCTTTTCAAAATAAACCATTAAGCCTTTTGATTGTTCTTTTTTATCTGATTTCACACAAAGCTGCCTTCACAACCTCTAAAAAATCATCTAAAGTTAGCATTAAATCAAGTAAAGGACTATTTCAACTAGGTTGCATTTATACAGAAAGCATTTTCTGAAGAAATATGTCATTTCCAAAACAGCTGCCAAGTTTCTCCAGTTTTATTCCCTGAAGCAGAGACCTATGACAGCGCAACGAGTGGTGTTTAGCTTTAAACAGTAAGTAGAGATGTGACTTTTTCCACACCTCGGAAAATGCCCATATTTTACATTTTGTTCATCGTTGAACCCATTTTCTGGGCCTGAAACATTTCTGTGGTGCCTTTTTAAATTGATTATTCAAGTCTTGGTAAAGAACCATAGATGACAGACAATTAAAAGCAAAATTTTAAGAATTTTGCTGCAACTTGAGGAAAATATCCCCCTGAAAACGACATCAAAAAACATTATGTCTGTCGGCAGTTGAGACGATATGTTTGTGGTGAACAAATCTTCAACAGCAAAAATGCACCCAGGTCTTTACATTATAGTGAACACTTGTATTTTGTGTTCTTCTGACTGAAATGATGAAATCAAAATGTGAATTTCAAAATATGTGCAGCTCAAGATGAGAACACATCAGAAATCACTGTGAAAAACACACTAAAAACAATCACTTATAAAGGTGCAGACAGACAAGTGCACAGACGAGGTCTTGAGGCAACGTTTCACTATGGAAAAGAGCACTTCCCATTTTCAGAGCATTTCAAACAACCACTGCCCTCAGGATCTGCCATAGGCATTTAGTCTTTCCTCCCCCTCTGCTCTCAACACTAAACTCCGCACACAAACAAAACTGAATAACATAATCCAGGATACAAAATGAAACAATAAAAACCACCAGAGCCAGGGCATTCTCCTCTATCTATCCACCCGTTCATGTGGTATACCCTGGGGTCATATTCCAGCATGCAGTGAGCGGGAGGCACAGTACAGGGTTCACAGGGTCTAGTTTTCCCAGTGTATGAAATTTAAAAATTAATGTGTAGCAGTGGTATTGATTACTGCAGTGACCAATCATGCATTTAATAGAATCAAAACTACGGTGTTATTACAACTTGGGTTTTATTTTTGTAGTTTTAGCCATTGATTCAATTGGTAATGATAATGTTGTAGTTCGGGCTGTACTGAATGTCATTATTTTACATTGGAAGCTTTCATTTAAGTTTTCTAATGAAGCTTACATTTATAACCCTAAAATGACAAAATCCTCAAACAAATTTCTTAATTGGAATGGAGTGATTCTTTGAAATTAAATGAGGTAGTCTTTTTTATTAAATCAACTTTCTTTAATAAATAAATGTAATTTGTAGTGTTGTTAGATTGCGGCTAGACCATTATTACGGGTGCGTGCCTCCCTTTGTGTGCAGCAGTGACTGCAGTGAAAACTGAAAGGCGAGACAACAACAAATATGAATAGAAGCAAAATATTTTGTCGGGTAAAAACATTTTTGAAATGATTACATCTCTTTTCAATTAAGTTTGACCTTTGGACTTCACAACACTCTGGAGTTATTAGAAATGTTTGAATCACACAAGTCGTAAACAATCTTACGCAGACACCACTGACTCTCACTCAAACAGTAAAATACTAATAATATTAGTAGCCTTATCTTTGTCTGTTACTGCGCAAAAATATCTGGTTTAATGAGAATGAATAGACATGCAAAAAAGACGTGCAGCATTTGAATGTCGATATAGAATTTGAATGTCAGCATTATCAATTAAGCTTCGAACTATTCAGTACAGGCCTGTTGTAGTAATCAAGTTGGTCTGGAAATGCATCGCTAAAAGTAGGTCAAATGGGGCAACAAACATCAACAATAACTTGATCCTAGAGCTACAAAAATACAAGCCCAAGTTCAGATTAACAGTACTTTCCTTGAAGGATGGAGGTGATACAGTTCAATTAAAAACATCAAGTCTATTTAGGTGTCTAGGTGCAGCTGATGTCATCCTCCCACTTTATTTTTGAAGGGAAGGTTTTTGCCAAAAGAACTGAAGCTTATTATCGTGTGTGTGTGCCTTTGTTGTCAGGTACTCAGAATGAAAAACTTCTGTAAAACATTACAATTAAACTTTTGTTTTGCAGCAACAGTAGCTTGTCAGGTGCACAATGATTGTAGATGAACTCTCATGACAGTTCAAGTATCCATAGTTTCAATGCAGCACATCAGTGACTCACAGTTCTTTCAGGCTGTTCACCTCAAAAAACCCACTGACATTCAAACAAGTTGTTACAGTTGCTAAGGAAACATCTGTGTAAAAAAAAAAAAAGGCAGTTTTAACCTGGCAGACATCATTCAGACTTCCCAACCAACTGATCTTTCAACATGTCCTTCTTTTTTATGATTCGCTGAAAAGACATGAGGGATGTTGTTGTTGCTGTTGTTAAAGCTTACGTACACACACCTGGTTTTTCCTTGAGCACCGTGAGCAGATTAAAATCTTTGTTTTTACTGAGTTATGTCAGATTATGTCAGGTTATGTTACTATCAGATGGCCATGGAATTTGTGTTCATATTCCCCAAAAGATGACTTTTCATCTTGCCCATCTTCAAGTCAAAATGTCTATATATCCAGTACATTAGTTTATGACCAAATGTTTGCAAAGATTATGACATTCTCTTCCGCTTTAGCTCTGTTTTTATAGCTAATAAGCAAATATTAGCACGCTAACACAGTAAACTAATGCCGGGTACACGCTACATGATATCAGCCCGATTATAGCCTGACGCAGCGTTGTACAGTGTCGACTCGGATCGTTAATAACAAAGAGTGTCGTTCCTGATAATCCATCGTTTCATCTAGTGTAGTGTGTCATAGTAGACGACAACAGATGCCACATCTGGAAGATGTCTCTGGAAGTCTAGCATGTTTGATTTTCTTTTTGTCATTCAGGACTGCCGTCACTTTGACCAATAGAAACACAGAGCAATCTGCTGCTGTAGACAACTGTATGGCAACAAGGCCCCCGTCTTCTTGATATTTTCTCTAGGGACATTAGCACAACAAAGTAAAAAAGGAAAAATCATGGCATGAAACAGCAGATACACTTTAGCAACCCTGTGAGTATTACCATTAGCATCAGGCTAGCAAAGACAGTAATTTCTTCGTAATGGAGGATATAAAGTAATAAAATTAGAAAATAGTGGCAGGGCTTTTACTTACCACTACTGCAGAGGCTATTAGCTTCATTTGAAACAGACTACATTACAATTGTACAAATTTATTTCCTCTGTATTTTTATATTTTTACTTTTTAACCGCTCCCGTTTGCCTTGATAGAGTTAATGCATCGTGCAGTCATTTCAAACTCAACACTTCCTGTGTGTGTTTCAAATTAAAAGCCCATTATAACTTCGGTTGAGAGAATCCCTTCATTTTCTAAAAAGGCTTTTATTGTGAAACATCTGCAGGAACTTGTTGTGGAGGATTCAGTGACCCATTGGAACGATGGGCAGGTCCTGGTTATGGTGGCATGTTGACGTCAGCATTTAGCTCAGAGCACTGCTAGCATGACTTTAGACTCTTTGTCTATGAAAGTCTTTCTTCTGTTCAACAGAATAAGTCAAACTTGGCCAAATGTTTGAATTTTATCTCAATGTGAAGCAGCCATTCAAGAACTTTGCCTCAATAAAATACAGTCTGAAATTACCAGTATTATTACTTATGATAAAGAACTATTTGATGACAGAGTAAGTGTATGAAGATACTGATACTACAGTGGTGCCAACATATTTTGGTCAGCACTCTAAAAGTACTGAGGTTCGATACTCACTTCTGGTCTAAATACAGAATCATGGATTGCTTTTTTCAGCCTCTTCACTTTGTGGCTCAACTCATTCAGTTTTTTGCTTCCTGCGCAAAAGTTCTGTGGGTGAGCAGCGTTTGTCAAAAAGCCTCGAGAGCTGTAGGCAAAAGCTGCTTTTCTGCAGGGAGAGGAAGAAGAAAAGGAGGAGGAGGAGGAGGTGGGTACACCGAGCATGCTCGGTAGTGCCTTGGGCCCAGAATGAAGCTCTGCTGACCTTGAGGGTGTCATATCGATCGATCAGCAGTGAGGAGCTCTGTGTGCATGTGAGAGAGGGAGGGAGGGAGAGATGGAGGCGTGTAACTCCACCAAACAAGGAGAAAACTGAAACCTGTGCTAATGATGAATCATTGATAAGTGGACACGGGAGGACTTTCTACTTCCATCTCTCTCTTCCTCTCAGTTTTTCTTTTCCTCTTTGCTTTATCTCAGTTTTTAACATCTGCTTTCTCCATCTTTTTTTCTCCTCCCTCTCACTTCCTCTCTCTGTTTTTCTTGCCCTATTGTCAAATGCCAATTTTCGCATTCATCCTCTCTTCCTCTCCGTTTGCTTATCACTCTCTCCACTTCACATTTACTCCTTCACTTTCAATCACTTCTTTTTTTCCCTCCGTCTTGACATTTCTGTCATGTTCCTGCATCAGATCTCAGGTTTATGTTGACGGTTTCCTCCCTACAGGTGCTTCGAGGGCATGAACACATATAGATGCTGCTAAAGTGTGTCCTTCCCTCTCTGCCTGCACCGTCTGATCTGTTTTCTCCTTCAGGAGCCCGCAGTCAGTTTTGGAGGGTCGTTATGTGTAATTTTGTGTAAACTGTCAGGCTCCCAACAGACCCATTTAGGCCAGCCTGCTATCACTCTTTCTGTTTCTCTCGATTTTTCATATTTCATTTTTGCAGCCTTCAGCATCCACACAGAGTTTGTACTTCTCTCTCTTCTCTCCTGCAAAATAAATCTTAATTTTCGATAACTTCCCGAATGGATAAAACATAGCTAACATCTTTCACCCGCCCAAGCACTTGAGTGTAAAGCTGCTGGCACTTCAACTTCACAAGATTACCTTCCTCGGGAGCCAATTTGTGCCAAAGGGGACTCGTCCAGGGTACAACTCCAAGTTTTGTTCGGTGAAATGTAGCCTTTGTGTGGTGTTTTGGGCCAAGACTCAGGCGGTGTTGTTGCTTTCTCCTCCTGAGTGGAGGCTTGTATCGATCACATAGTTTTAGCCTAATTTGTGAGCAAGTTGGACTTTAAACGACACTGACATCTCACCCACAATAAAGTACGAGAGGGATTTCTGTGTAAGGTCTCTCAGGTTTACATCCAAATACTGTAATACCTTTTAACTTTTAAACAGCTAATCGTATATCTTGGTCTTATTGGCTGTGCTGTGTATATGGATTCAAGCTACACTCCCACCCAGGAAAGATGCTTTGGTTACTCCAAATAACACACAACTCACTGTTGTCTGTGATTTTTAGTACCGACTACAAATAGTTCACAGTGGGATTCTTGGCGCGTCTAGAGTAACTGGGACAGACAGTAGTTTCTGGAAAAAGACATGCTTGTAAGGTTTCTGAAATGTGTGATTTTTCAATGCTGTAGGCACCACAAATTAAATTAACCTCCTTAACACTTATTTTTACCTCTTGAAAATGATGGTAGAACTTTAAGCTGCTATAATCAACACTTTTATATCAAAGGATGAAATGATTTGCAGTTTGCCCTCAGATTTTTCCCATCTTTTCAAAGATGGTTTTGGTTTTACAGCCCTCAATTACTCTTGTGGTTGCCTCTAACCACTCTGGTCAGTGCCATTTCCAGCTGCAGCAGTTTTCTGTCAAACATGATAAAGTTAGTGAATAGCTGATGAACACAGTGAAGCATCTAGTAGCTAAAGAGGCAGATAGTTCCCTCAGGAGTTGGTGGAGACCAAAACAGAGTTATAAACGGAGGGTGTGAATTGATCACATTCATCAGGAGGCTACGTGCATGACTGAAAATGAATGCCAATGTAAGTTTGTGTCCGGTATTTGTTTGCTAACATCGTAGGCATGACTTCAAAAGGTGATATGTCAGTATTGTGTCTACAGCTTGTTGTGCCACCCCCAAATGGCCAAAAGATCCAATAAATCAGGTTTAAAGGAGCTGTGTGTGACATTCAGAGTGTGTCTATGATTCAGAGTCTCAACTGGGGTTGCTTGCACATGGCTCTCAACATGGAGGTGGCTGAGCCGGTGGCCAGCAGCTAACAGTGCTAACAGCAGGACCGGTTCTAATAACAGCAACAGGCTGACAGAACTGGCGGTGCTAACATTAGGGGGAACCAGAGGGTAGGCGTTACCCTTCTGTGACGATGCATCCTGCCATCATGGGTCTGGATGGCATAATCAGCTGTGGCCGCCATGTTAATGCAGTGCAGAGTGGCGACGATTAGCAAGCCAGTGGGATACATGCACTGACATGAACACACAGCTGGACCCACTGCCACAACAAATAACAGAGAAGCTCAGATCACAACACACACAGAGGGAGCGTGACTTAATTTCCTGCTCAGGACACCATTACTCCACCATATCTTATTATATATAGATATATTAATGCTCTAAATGTTGCACCCAGCTCCTTTAACATATCTAGAGCCAAGACAAACAAGATTCTCAGCATTTCAGCGACAATAAATCCATCTCCCAATGCTGTCACTACCCACACGGTTAATCTTACATCTGCCAACACAAGAATACACTGTATACAGTATATAAAATATCCATCCTGCGAGTGTCAAGAAGCAGTGAGGATGTTGTGAGAAGCAACCTGTACCAAATGTTGCCCATGTGTTATTGATGAGAGAGGTGCAGAATAATGCAGTCAGTATAAATAATGTAAACCAGCCGCAGCTTTTTACTCGACTGCCAGAAAGAGACGGGCAGCGATTCATCCAGAGTCAGCGAGGCGAGTTTTCTCATGCACACCTGTTCAATATGGTACCAGGCCTGACATGCTCTCTTCACACTCTCTGATCACAAGTTCATCGTCGTCGTCAGCAATGACTGTGCTCATGCAGGGGTGTGTATGCATGTGCGTCTTTGTGCACGTGTTTATGATTTGGTGAACCACGTTGCCATGACGAAGTGCTGTTTGTTCTTGATTAGCGCTGGTAGTTTGCTGCCATCTGCGGTAATAGTTCTGTTGTTGAGATGAACTTTGGTCAGCGGTCCGGTATAGGAAACATGTGGAGGTTTCAAACAAACAGCGGTTATGTGGGCACAACTGTTGCTGTGGATTACTCACAGCTCTCCAACTATGCGTCTGACTCTGCTGTTCATACCAACACTGCTCTCTGTATCTCTCCACACACTCAATGTCAACATGCTGCAGGGCATGTACAGTACATCTGGATGTATGGTGGAGCATGAGCAGGGGACCGCATGGGGAGAGGAAGTAGACAGTGGAAAGAGAGAAGAATGAAGACTCAAGGGGAGCAATCAGAAGGACAAAACCGAAATGTGACCTAACATCCTACACACGAATGGAGGCGCACACACATGCAAAAATGCTTAGATGCACAAGAAAGGACACACACATACACACACAAATACTGATACATAGGGGAGGCTGAGAGGCATTACAGAGATCATTTTGTTCAGAGCAACCTCATTCACCTCTTCTGGAGAAAGAAGAAACCGCACACAAGAACATGAATACAAACACACACACACACACACACACACACACACACAATGTATATAGTATACTAGCTGCTCCATCCGTCTTGCACTCCTCCTCTCTGGGGGGCCATAAATCAATCACTGCTAAAATACTGCACTTCAACAGTGCAACCGAGAGTCAGAGAGATACATGCACATACACTGGGTAACACATTCATTACATCTGTCTCTACATTTGCATTCACTTTTTGGTGTGGTAATTTGAATGTCAAATGTGGACCTTCACTGCATCAAATGCTAATGGTTCAAGCGCTGCCAAAAACTTATTCCTAAAACAACTGTATCTTTAAACAGCACTTCCTCAGAATGTTGAATTCTTGGGTTGCTTATCATAAATGCGTTATGCTTTTTCAACCAAACTGAAGTAAACAAAAGTCAACTGAATGGAAGGGAGAAAACCATTACTACACCAGGCTTATGTGTTTGGGGATTTTCCACAAAGCTAAATCAACTCAACTTGAATCACTTTTACAACAAAAAATGAGCCAGTGGAAATAAAAGCTGAGCTTCTGTCTGCTTCCTGTTTCTGAGCTGCACACTGAACATGTCTACATTTGAAAGACAACATCATAATGTATGTAGAAAATTAAGGATTGATGGAAGTGTTCAGCGGTTAGTTCACAAACAATGAGAAAATATCAGCAAAGCACCAAAATGAGCAACACAGAAACAAATCAGTTCTAGTAAGTCAGTATATATATAAGAGAAAATAGATTAGTTCCACTTGTAGCCATTGCAGAAGTCACACATCCTTCTGAAAATGCTTTTTGAAATCCGTGTGGCAAAAAAAACATAAATATTGAAAGTGCTCTTGTGGGGGCTTCAACAATGGCTTCCATGGTAGTTTAACAACAAGATGACAAAGAGACTACAGGAGCTCAGTTTAGTCGACATGCATGTTATTCACCAGCAGCACCGAGACCCGGTGAACCTCCTTCAAACAGCAGCTGTTTCCACCTGAACTGGATGGATTCATGGATACATGATGGTCTGCATATTTAATGAGATCTAGCGTGCAACCACGAACAAGAATTTTAGAGTCATACATGTAGTTATTCCATCCTGGACTTATGCTCCAGATGTTCCCCTTTTGAGATGAAATGACCAAACAAGGAAGCAAGGAAAATGTCCTATATATTCCTTGTAATGTGTACAAGTATGACAAGGGGCCAGATGCACAAAACTCTGTGTAGATTCACAACTAAAACTATATATGCACAAAGACAGATGTGTCACATTGGGCACTTTTCATCCGCCATACGTGCCGTCTCCTCAGCCCATTCAGTAATTTTCCAATCACCCTGCCTCGTCACTACACCTACCTGCCAGCCTATCACCTGTCCACACATTTCCCACTCCTGCCGCTCTACCAGGCCCACCTCATCAGGCTAACACCTGTGGATCATTTCCTCCTGTCACTATGAAGACGCCCGCCTCACAGACACTCCTTGCTAGATTGTTCTTCGCCTCCATGCAACACTTTCCAGCATTTGTTTCCGGACTGCTTCCTCGTTACCGACCCCGCCTGTCCCTGACTCTCCTGCTTCGTCTGCTCCCCGGTAAACCACTCTGCCCTCTGTTCTCAACCACAAGCTCTGCCTCTGCCTGATGGGTTCCTGTTCGCCTGTTCCTGTGGCTGTCTGGATGGACAGTCACCCCGCTTTCCAAAGTGAGTTTCTGCTTGTCCTTGGTGTTGCTTTTGGGTCCAAAAACCACTTGTTACAGATATGTGCATATACTTTCTTTTTTTTTTCTTTTTTTTCAGATTTAAATGTTTCCCACGATCATGGAAAACCTGGAATAGTCATGGAATTTTGGAATAGTCATTCAAAGAAAAGTTTTGTTTGTGTAATACTTTATGAATTGTCATAAAACTTTATAATGGGTTCTTGAAAAGTCATGGACAAGTTTGGAAATTTTGTCCGTGGAAATTTGTGGGAACCCTTCATTTATAAAGATGCATATATGCCTGATTCAGTTTTAGAAATCTTTGTCATTATGGAGCTGGGTGCACATTCACAAGCCTTTTTTCCACTCCCACCGTTTGCCACATATAGATGTAGAAACTCTGTTAAACATCTGTTTGCGTATCGATATATAGATGATTGTGCCCACTCCACAACTCATTAGACCTGTCACTGAGAAATATGGCAAACAAAGTGCAGTTTCATTGACTGTGACGCATCCGTGAGGAGCCAGAGCAGCTGTCAGTATGCATGGATGTAGCTATCTGTAGCCTCCATACTAGCAATTCATCACATTTTTGCAGACCATCATTGCGGTAAAATCTCAATTATCATTAATATTAAACATCAGAAGGATGATCAATGATTCATAGCGCTCATGTTGAAGCTGACAGGATAAAATCAAACAACCATCAACAGGAAGTGATGGCTCAGATGTAAATGAAAGTAACAATGAAATTCATTCACTCATAATTAATTGTGAATTAATTTTATAAATGTGCCTTTGACTGACATTTTACAGGAGGCTGCAAAAACAGTAACATAATCAATGAAACTGGCAGACGACCTGGAAACAATGTGCCCCATCTCTCATGTTACATTCAATCTCCTCCAGGTCCTATCAGTCACAGCTATCTTGGATAAAACCATGCCTATGTGCAGTCTGAAATCTCTGTAAGGTGCACACATTCCCTCTGGGGAGAGGCGTACGCATGGTTTTTGTGCATACACAGTCGCACATCTGACCCCAGGTCTCCCACAAGTGAGACTGGAGCTGGATTTATACTCCTGCATTAAGAAGCTATGTACGTGGGCTCCGAGGCCATAGCTGACTAGCACAATTACAAATTACTAAACATTAACAAATTAGATTTAGCTGTTTCCTGCTAATGTCCATAAAAGACAAGTGCATTTGAAAGTGGTATCAGGTTCCACAAGTTTTTGATTTTGATGTATCTATGAAGCCATCCATGTTACACTTCAGTAGCCCAAATCTTTGATCTGGACATCCACAAACAACAAATCACCATTTCTTTCTGTATTGTTTATCCGCCCCCTCTGCTGCGAGATGGAAACTGCCAGTGCAGATGAAAGCCAGGACTCTTACCTTTGATGCCAAACTTGGAATTTCCTCCAAACTTGAGAATAACCAACATTAGAAGGAAACCAGTGAAGGCTACAGCAGCGATGCCGACCACCACATACACCTGCACAGTAAGACAACAGTGTTATAAACATCCTACACTGAGGAGACGCATAGTCTACACCACATCGCAAGGTACAGACAACAGGCAGAGTTTCTATAGCTGTATCTTTGTATTGTGGTGGGTTCATTCAATTACTTGTGACATGAAAATATAGATCCAGTTCAGGTGTTTCTAGGCAGGTAACACAAATACAAAGGAAATCACAAGCACAAACTGGCTGAAGCTATCAGCAGAAACAGAGACAGGGGACAACAGTAGTACGTGACTTACAGCGACTCTGTCTTCAGGAGGGTCTGCAGGGGGGCCCTCTGTTGAAGGAGAGAGACAGAGAAGAATAAATAGAGAAGAAGAGACACTCACGACATGATTTATGGCTGAGTGAAGAACAGTGTTGTAGGTAATAGTGACAAAGTTTCTTCAGTAAATATGATTTAATAGTTCTGGTAACACTGAGTGGCTTTTTCAGTGGGTGAGTTGTATAGATGTGTTATTAGATCTGGATGCCGAACCCCGAGGTAGCGCCTGTTTAGTCCAAGAGGAAATTCCTCAACTGGTGTGTACACTTTCTAGCTTCTGGATTTACTTCTGGGATATGTGACTCACTGAATATGTGTAGTAGTGTTTCTCCCACTGGTCCTGTTCACCTTATAGACTTAACATTGTGATGACGGCACAGATTTTTAAATCGCTTTTATCGTCTTGAGGAAAATTTTACAAATATAAAAGCTTCATGGATCAGAAATCCATCATAAAAAGACTCATAATTGACCTTGTTCACAGTCCGAGATGTCCTGTCAACAGTTTTACAGACATGTCTTTAATAATGGGGGTTTGTGGAGAAACTGCTTTTTGGGTTTTCTTTTTACTCCAAAACTGCAGGTGGCCAATGGGAAAAATTAGAAGCAAGGCTGAGCTGCGTTCCTGGGGGCCTGGTGAATTTAGGTGTTTTGTATTTTGTGCTTGGTTAATCCACTTATAACCTGAACACCAACTGGCCAATCATAGCTTAGCAGCTGTCTGTACCCAGGCACAGCAGGCCTGCCAAGCTAAGATTTCCCCCAAATGTTGAAGCGCTGTGCTGTGGCAGTAACACAAGCTATACTTCTCCAAAACCAAAAAAGTACAACAGCAAAAGACAAAAGTTTAAGAAAGTGTTCATTTGCTTTGACATAAACTACACGTGTTAGCATGGCCAGCCAAACAGATAACGATTGACAGTTTGCTAAATCCAGCATTATTAACAGCAACATTTCATGCTACCATACAACTTCAATTAATAGCCTGGGCCTATGTGCTTAAATCACTGAACGCAATGGGCATGTATTTGGGAAAGGCGTCTACATGGGATTAGGGGATCACCAAAGGATCCACAATACGATACTTAAGTCACGATACAATGTTATTGTGATTTTAAATATCTTGCGATATGCTGAGTATTGCAGTAAAATAAATTGCGATATATTGCGATGTATTACTTTTTTTCAACTATAAATGATGTCCCCGAAAGAAAACTCTGCCAACGACTGTTTTATCTAATAAGATTAAGTTTTCAGTCTGTTTATCTCACTTAAGCCTTTTTTTTTTTTCCTTCAGCAAAATGTATCTGGTGGACTGAACAAGCAATTGATGATATCATTGAAGTAGGCTACCTTAAGTTCAATTTGTAATTGTAATATTAATAACGTATATTACAAAAAAATAGATACTTGGCACAGTATGATGATATGATATTGCCCACAAAAATATTACAAAAGATATATACACTATATGCTGTATCGATTATTTTTTTTTTTTTTTTTTTTTTTCCCCTATATGGGATAGGCTTTTAATTCCCTTTGCTTATATTTCTAGCTCAGCAAAGATGGAAAAAAACTATCAAATTGTATATTTACATCAGTATGAATATTATGGGTACTTTGAATAATTTTAGAATAAGAAATATAATAAATTTGAATAAGAAATCGCCACTCCAACTACCAATTATTCATTTGATCCAGCTCTGCACATCTAGTCATACTTTTTATTTGTCTTGTTAATAAAAGTCTTTAAATCTTCCCTAATATTTCCTGTACAGGTTAGACTTGTAAGATAGACCAAGGAAGCTGTTGAAGCATGTCAGTATGTGTTTTTGTTGTAATACTATCAACACATACGGTGTACCATAAAATTCAGCTTGAGAGATGGACAAAAAAAATATGTTGGTTACTGACGTTATTATAACCTTAGTTTGCACTTTAAGTGTGAAAAAGTTTTTAACACATCAGTTCGGCATGTATCAAGTGAGGTATACCACATAGCCTCTAAAATCATTGGAATATGTTATGCTGTCTCAACAACAATAAACTGCCTTATATGTTACGTATCATATTTGCATTGATTAACAAACGACATACCATAAACCTGACCTCACAAACAAGGCCACAAAAAAAACCCCAAAAAACCAAGTGGCAGGCGAGGCAGATACCCTAATAGCGCAATACTGTAGGCCAAAGGCCAATACCTACTATACGCTGTACTGTACGTCTGGAACAAGTTAGTGCAAACACATCAATATAAAGTGATGCTTTGGCCTGCACGACATTCTAATGTGTTAACTGTGTCTGTTCTCACCATGCTTCCCCCCAGAAATACACCAATCGAAACCAAAAATAACAATAATTATCGTCGTAATCATGTGAGTAGTGGGGGGTGGAGGCGGAGTGGATAGTTAGCGCTCCATCCCCTCTGTGACTGATTCATTTAAAAACTTTTGTGTTTTTATCAAAAAAACAAACAAAAAAATTGTTATTGTTATTTGACAGTGGACACATTATAAAGTGTAAATTATAAGGTTCCGATCAATATTTTTTCTAGCCTGTATGAATAAAAACTCCTGGAGATACGAATCTCAATAAACGACAAGTTATCAAGGTCCTGCCTAACTCCGCCAGCAAGTTGTGCACAAAGAATTGTGGGTACTTCCTGCCCACTGAGGATACACACATTCATCCTTGAAAATTCTCTTAACTAAGAACTCTGTCACTGAAATTCTACCAAGGACAGAGTTCTTAACTAAGAACTCTGTCCTTGGTAGAATTTCAGTGATCCTTGACATTGGAACAGTCATTCGGCAGGATTCAGTAACATAGCCTCCATGAAATTCAGCCATTTAAGGATCCTTCCTTGACTTTGAGAAGCACCTAGGATTAGTTGGTACTCGCTGTCATCAGCTGCCATCCAGTTGTTGATTCATGCAGACTGGCTTTGAACGGCTGATTCCATATGACGTCAGGGGCATGGATGCATTTTGTACAACCTCCCGGTATGACAGCCACAGTTACGTTGTTGCTCCGATTGAGCTCTGCTTTTGCAGCAGCACGGATGTGACGTCCATCAGTATCCCAGACAAGGAGACGAGGACCAAGGTTAAGGTTCCTCACCACTTTTTCAACCAGTCTGCAGTCACATCGTCGTTGATCAGCTGTTTTTGGAGGAGGTCACCACCACTCCACTGATGATTTGCATTGCATAGACTTCCCTGGTTCAACACCATGAGGCTTCAGTTGTGTCCCGTCCACTTTCACAGCCAACACCATAGTTAGATGACTCTTCTCATGGCCTGTAGTTTTCAGTGGAACACTGTGTGCACCTCTCGTGTCCACTGTAGTTGGACCGACCATATCAAACCACACCACTGTGTCATCTATAGATATGATGCTCTTATCCTGTATCTTCTTCTTCTCAATCTGTTGTGTTGTAAATGTGACAAAATTCCTTCCAGCTTCCCAGTAAAGTACGTTGTGTCTTCTGGGCAGCAGTTCCTGACAGGAAAGTTGCTGTGTTTAAGGAGTCTTGTCATGTTTAGCTCCAGCTCATCACAAGCCTTCTCCCCCCTACCACCAAGCAGTCTGGCCCTGTTAATCTTGTCGTCATCCTCAGACAGACGTTGAAGTTCAACTTTATTTTTTTTGCCATTCTATCGTTCTCTCAGGTTGGACGGAGAAATGTCTTGCTCCTCCTACTCCAGAGTTTTGGTCAGCATATTTGATAACAGACAGCTTAAATTGCAGGTTTTGCTTTTTTCTCCTGCTGCCATCATGGCATAGAACATGAACGTGGTCACTGTCGCAACAGTTAGCGATGCTCATTTTACAGCACCCGAGGATTTACGACACCCGGCATACACAGATCCACTCTCCTTATTGTCTTAAAACACACCTGCCTGTCAGCGTCGAGCCTATTTAGTCTACCGAAAATGAAAAGGGGTGAAAACCAAACAGAGACAGGAGGGGACATTTTTGGGGGCCAGCAATGTAACGAATATAAGCATTAGCAGGTAATATGCGGACATAGCAGTTAGTAGGCAATGAGTAATGGACTTCACATGACAATATTTACAACTTGGATTCATTTTTTCATGATAAATCCTTTTGAAACTTTTGGTTGTTGGACCCTTGTGGACTAATAATAGAGGAAGGAATACAGTTTTGGACTTTGAGTGGTTCAAAGGCAGGGAGTCACCACTTTTTTTTTAATGAATTAACTTATACTGTGGTGCTCATGGTTTCCATAAAATGAGCTGAATGATTGAACTGTGGAGAATCTAACTGAGCTAACGATTTATAGCATGTCCATGATGACAAAACTGTAAACATTTATACACTTTTCACTAACCCGTAAGCTTTAAGAGGTTTTAAATTTCAAAGAACTTGTATAAAAATGATGACTCTAATTGGGACCTCTGTTTACTTGTCAAAATGTGTGGCCACACCCTGCGATTAAAAGGGACCCGGTGTCAAACTTGGCTTTTGATTGAAGTTTTAGACCCTTTTTTTTTTTTTTTTTTTGGGAATGTCAAAGGTATATTATGCAGGATTGTTGGTTACCGTCTGTAAACACCTATAGATTTCCTGAGCACAGAAAGTAGGGAAATACAGGCAGAGTCTCTGCCGTAAAATACACCACTACACACTTCTAGTATGTCCTAAGTGATGATTAAGAGTGATTATTTCTTTATGAGTCTAATACATATATTGTTTTTTAGGAAATTCTAAGGTAAGCAGCTAAACAGGGTTGTTCTTACTATATTAATTAGGATTAACTAGCTCTACACTGCAATACAAGAACGTCCAACATTGTCGCACGTCTGAATACAACCTCACATCGTGTCAATCATGTTTGCACACTGAGTCCGAAACTTTTGTCCGTCATTAAAATTGTCAGAACAGGTTTGATTTTCTGCGTTTAGAGTCGTTTGACCAAGACACAGCTGTGACAAGACAGAGGAATGGGGCACACACAGAATATATAGTAATATTCAAGTGGATGATGATGAAGAGGAGAAGGATGTGGACCGCACACAGACAAATAGAGACAGAGAGGGAGGACATCTCCGCCCCTTTATGCAACCGTGGTGCCAAATGCAGGACAGGGAGGGAGTGGTGACAGCCAGGTCGGTAACTCCAGTGAAGAGAGGCAAAGGAGGAAATGTGTCTTTCGTTTTATCACGTATTGCGAATTTTCACAATGAATCGAACAATAAAAAGCATCACAATCAGTGTGCAAGGTCTCTGTGCGTGATGATTTTTTTTGGATGACAGATTAAGGGAAAACATCCAAAGAAAAATGTACTCAGTGTGCAAAGGCCTTTAGCCTCACTGTTTTAGCACAATATGTATGTAGCCATCAAGTGTTCGCATTTCAAAATGAGTCAGATGGAAACATAAATTCAGCTGGAGATGTCTTTTCAACCAACTGAAGGAGCTAACGTTAGATAAATTAGTAAGCTCAGCATATTAGTCATTTCAGTCAGCAAAATCAATAATCACCAGCAAGAAATGTGGAGTCTGCTTTTCAAATCAAGGATCCATTTTTAAGAAATTACCACAAATTTCAGATGGTAAATTTGCCACTGTCTGGTGCCTGAAACATCACATGTGGTGATAAGATTAAAATTTCCAAAGGTAGCAGTTTCTGGTGTGCGGACCTGTTTTTGTATTTTTGTATTTGTTCTTCTGTCCAGCACCCAGTTTCTGTCGTTGATGGATGTGCGTGCTGTTTTATGAATCTTGAAATCTGCCACTGTTCTCATTGTAAACTACACATGTGCTATGCAAGAACAGAGCGTGATAAGTGTAGCAACAGTAACTTAGGGGGGGCAGAGCTTAGCAGTGTTTGTGATTGTGAGTGAGCACACAAGAGGCGGGACAGTACCTGTGGTTAGTTCTGCAGGAGGGAGGAAGTGTTGAGGAAACAGCAAGAGAGAGAAAAGAGATAACAGAGACAAATTAGATCTCGAACACATCAACATACTTACAAATTATCTGACATGCACTTCACAAATAATGTTGTCAGTCATGCCTGGTCTCTGAGCTTGTTTCAAAAAACACATTGATTTCACAAACACAATACACAAAACAAAACAAAAAAACCCCACATTTAACATGCACATAAGAAAAAATAATAACATCAGGCCCACAGTGTGGGAAAAAGACAGAACAACAACCCTGATCCCTAGCTGCAAGGATGTGTAGGTATGTAACGCACCCTCAGCAACTTGAGAGATAAAAGAGAAAGAGAAACATTTCTAAAATGTAATTTGTGTTAATTGATGAGGATGAGAATGATGAGATGTTAAACAGAAAAAACACAGATCTAAAAACACTGACCATGAACACACTATGAATCTAGATGTGTAAAATTTAACTTTAACATTTGATAAAAGCCTTTGTAATAATAAATATTTATATCAGTCACCATAATAGTAAGGCTCCTTCTCCGTTCCTGTAAATTAGGACAACAACAAACAGATCATATATTTTAATGTACATATTATCATGTTATATCATGACAGTGACAGTATCTGCACACTGGGTGAAAGCTACATTTTAGAATATGACAAATGTAATGTCAGCCATTTGCCTGATATGTCTTATGTTGTCTTCTGTCTGTCACTCCTTGCCTTTTTAAGTCCAAAGTTTTCGGTGCTTTATTCCAATATGCAGGTACTCTCTCTACCTTTCTTGATACCGTTATACTGTACACAATCACCTTTCTGCATCTTCATAAAATAGTTCATGTCTACGTGCATCTCATGTCTCTACATGTCATCTATGTACTCTATGATTTAATATGCAAAAATCTGCCACATTCTGTGTTCTATCAAAAAAAAAAAAAAATAGTAATAATAATAACGCCTCCTCCCTCAAATCTGGTGGTTACTGATAATTGCAGAATCAAAAGTGTACCTTGCCAGTATGGCATCCCTTTTTTGGCAAAAAAAAGTATTCTCCTGTCAGATTCAAGCTGTGAGACAGCATCAGTGAGAGGAAGGTGCTTTAGAAGTTTAAAGGGGGAGTCTTCTTCAAATAATCATCAAAAACACCCCCCCATGAACTGTAACAAGTTCATGATCATGGCATAAAGAATAAAAAGCAAAGAGAGACACTGAGAATAGCAAAAAAAAAAAAAGCAACCAAAAAGTATGTATTCCAGGCTGGGGTTGGGCAATATATCGATATCACAACATGACATTGGATATCTTCTAAGATTTTGGAGTTCGTAATATCAATGAATGTTTTCTTTTCCTGGTTTAAAAGGCTAAGTGCTCTAATTTTCTGAACTGACCAGAGTGCACTGCCTTTACCCACTTTATACCCACATCATTATAGTCACACTACTGACAGTTATTTATCAGAAATATCATTTTGTAAATATTTTATGAAAACACCAATAGTCAACTTTATAATATCGTTGCAATATCAATATTGAGGTATCTGGTCAAAAATATTGTGGGATTTGATTTTCCCCACATCACCCAGTGCTACTACAGGCTAAGAAGTATTTGCAAGTTACATCAGTATACCAGTTAAAAAACTAGAATTACCGCCGGGTGGTTGTATGCCTCCATGCGTCAGTCAAGTTTCTCTTAAAGTTTACATCCATGTCTGTGTAAACATGGAGGCTTCACACAAATCTTACCCCCCCAGGACAGCAGGGAAGATCCATACAGTCAGCACAGTCTCAAATTGGACACCCAGGATTAGTGTCACCAAATAAGTATCGGACCAAATATCTCCCTTCTGTTGCTGATATATGACGCTGAATACTGGCCAGAAAAGTGATTTATGTAAAATATTACGATATAACAGTGAAGCTGACCTTTGACCTTTTGGATATAAAATGTCATCACTTCATCATTGTATCCTTTTGGACATTTGGGTGAAGTTTTGTCATAATTAGCATATAACATTTTTGAGTTACGGCCAAAAACATATTTTGTGAGGTCACACCAACCTTGACCTTTGACCACCAAAATTCTAATCAGTTTATTCTTCAGTCCAATTGGACGTCTGTCTCAAATTTTAAGAAATTCCCTGAAGGTGCTCTTGAGATATCGCGTTTATGACAATGAGACAAATGCAAGGTCACAGTGACCTTAACCTTTAAACTTGGGCCGCCAAAATCTAATCAGGTCATCCTCTAGTCCATGTGAACATTTGTGCCAAATTTGAAGGAATTCTCTCAAGGCGTTCTTGAGATATCATGGTCACAAGAATGTGATAGACAAGGTCACATTGATCTTGACCTTTGATGGTCACAGGTCAAAAAAAATAAAAAAAAACTAATCAGTTTATCGTTGAGTCCAAGAGGACATTTGTGCCAAATTTGAAGAATTTCTTTTAAGGTGTTTTTGAGATATTGTGTTCACAAGGATGGGACGACAGACAACCCAAAAACATAATGCCTCTGGCCATTTTCCATTATGACAAAGTGTTGTTGTTTTATTACAATTAATGATCAATGAATCTTTTGGTCTAAAAAGAATTTAAGAAAACGGTGAACAGTTCCCACCACAACTTTCTAAAGACTAAGACATTTTCCAATTGCTCGAAGGAGGTATCACAGATGAGCAGATGTTGGGCTAGCAGAAACACTGATTTGTAACATGAAACTGAGCGTTGTTTTTTTGTTTTTGTTTTTTTTACCAATTTAAATCACCTGGTCTGGGTTTTTTTTAAAGAGGACGAGACCTCTGTGAATAATTCAGCTCCCGGTAAAAACCTCAACAATGAGCACTGAATGAATTCTAACCAGGAGAAGTTTCAGCTGGTTGCACTCTGCAATCCTCACAGGTAGATACCACTAAAATCCACCTAAATCTTACACACTGGACCTTAATAAAAGTAAAAGCTTATTTTGTGTTGTGCAATGTTACTCCTCACCATTCCAGGGCTTGCGCATAAAGTGAGCCTCCACCTCCTTTTGGTCCAACCCATATTGGTTTTTAGCCAAAAGCGTGTATCGGCCATTGTTGAGGTGTGTGGGGCTGTCCAGCTGCAGGCAGCCGTGGTATTCTCTCTCTGTGATGTCATGGATCATGGTCATGATGTAGACATCCTCTGTCACTGCTTCACCATCCAGAAACCACTGTAGGTGCGGCTCTGGGTTTCCTAAAAAGGTTATGAAGACAAAAAAAGAGACTGATTTTCACTGATTTCTTATTCTTTAATCATCATTAAAAGGACATCATGTGCATGTCTTACCTGAGACACTGAAAGGGATGCACCAGTGATGGTCAGGGATCGCATCACTCAGCTTAGTGATCTTAGGAGGAACTAAATGTGGTAGAGAGAATACAGAGTTTAAGAGCCACAATGTGAAATATAGACAGAAAGAAAGAATAAATCCAAAGAGCAATTCAGACCCAAAACTACTGAAGCATGCAAAAATACAGTTGTCTTCTGCAGCTTTTAATTCTCTGCACTGACGAACACTTTGACACAGTAATCTACATTGAATTAGGGCTGCCTGCCAGAGGGCAAACGTACAGAGTATATCCAGCAGCAGCGAGGACTCTTTCTCTCCAACAATGTTCTCAGCTGTGCAGCTGATCTTGCTGTTGTGGTCCAGCGACGACAGGTTGTACAGTCGCAGCACTGACACCTGGCCTGATGTCACGATCTGTGTGAGTAAACACATCCATATATCAGCATAAAGATTTGGATATATAAAATAATGTTTGGTATATGTGACAAATTGTACAAAGCATCCCAGGGTGTAGGTTTTGTTTAACATTAGCGGTTACATGTATGAAGCGGGAGATTTGGGGTCTTCCCCGAGAAATGTTGACCACCGAAACCTGATTTTTGGCACCAATTTGTGCCTTGTCTGAATCAATATATGATGGACATTTGTCAAAACAAAACTTGTCTGCCTGAATATTTGGGAGACCATGTACCCTGCATCCTTCCCGTGAAATCTACACCTATGGAACCATCAGATTCAGCTCATTGTACCGATGAAATCATCACGTTAATGGTACTTTATGTAAAAGGCAACATAAATCAGTGACAGTATCTCTCGCTCTGTCAGCCTGAGTCATAGTAAAACACTATGTCAGTGGGTGTACACTAAAATTACAGTAACAGCATACTTAAAAATGAAGTCAATGTCTTACAGGGATCATTTAGTTGTGGGGGGGTTTCTAGTACTCTGACTGCAAAGTTTGCATGTGTGCTGACGACATATAGCTGAGCTCAGTTATCAAATGTCTGTGGAATCAAGGTTCTGACAACACGCCAAAAGTCCAAAAATTGAAAATTGTTAGTGTATTATCATATATGACAGAGATTTGAAAATGACTGAAACAATTATTTATTTAGATGTTACTTTTTTCTGTCAATTTATAGCCATGTTTCCATGAAATTGTCAGGTGAATTTTAAGCGAGCTTTTCACAAAAAGAAATGCAATTAGACACGTTTTTATTGACTTTGTTTGGCGTGAATAATCTAGGCTCCGCAAAGCATAGTTTCATCTAAAGTTGGCAGTATGGGCTACGCATTACGCATGGATCTATCTGCCAGTAAACAAACCCTCTAATCCATCTACAAGAGAAAAACAATGGCAGGTCTTAAGGGATTTGTTTTATTTGGGCAAGTTTTAATTGTTTATTAATCTTAGCTAGTATTGGCTTGTTTCATGCTATCCTAAGACGTAGACAAATTAATGAAATGATTCTAATGCACAGGTGACGCTGACGGCATAAACAGGTGATCAGACTTGAGTTTAATGTTCGCTACATCAGAATTTGTTCCGCATAAGTGTTTTCATATCCCATTCATTGCATCAAGTCTTTCACTGCACTTGACAGAGTTTCAAGTTTTTCGGTTTTCATAAAGCTTTTCTGAAATGATACTTAAAAATGTAAACATGTGGATGCCAACATGGCTAATAAATTGTTTAGCTGAATAACAGTTTCAGCTCTAGAACCATTAATACTTAAGACAAGTGATGTGACATGACGTGTAATCCAAAGAGTTTATGTTTCTACAACCCAGTCTCACTCCGAAGTCGTCGAAATCTGGTGCTTGGGCAGTGACTTGCAGTGTCAGTCAATGACGAAAAAGCCGTCCTTAAACATCGGCATGATACACGGCTGGTCGCTGTTAAAGGTTAATGGTGCTCAGCGGCATTGGGGGCGGGGGGGAGCCAACGGGATACAAATAAAAGTTAAGGCGACGAAAGTCCGCGTAGGGTGGGCACTGGGTTTGCATCCCGTAAGATTATAAAGCCAAACCCTGTTCTTTTTTCCTAAACCGAACCACTTTTTGTTGCCTAAACCTAACCAAATGCAGTAGTTTTTAAGGGCAAAAAAACCACCAATTTGTGGTATTTTACTGATGTAGTGCGTTTAGTTTAAAATAAACTGTATGTAAACGGGAAATTTCCTGTGAAAACGGAAGTGTACTTTAAGAGAAGACAACGCATGTAACAGGCGTTAATTGACAAGGTGTCCCAAAACATCTTAATCCAATGCACCCAGGGTACCTTTCACATGGTATCTGGACATGGAAAGTCCATGACCGTATGTCGATATGTGACAAGGTCGCAGTGAGAATGAATGTGTCAGTATCCATGTGTGTGACCTGACCTCATAGTTGGAGACCAACGCCATGTTCCATATGAGCTCAGGAGAGGGCACTCCAGAGGTCGTACAGGACAGCTCCACTTGTGTCCCCTCCATTTTTACCACTTTGGACGGGCTCAACGTTGCCATGGGAACCTCTACATACAACCAGGGAGTGGGACGGAGGAGAAGCCAGGGAGGAAGGCGCAGAGGTGGAGAGCAGGGGAGAGAAAAGGGAGGAAGCAAACTTAGGATTCATGGCCAACTCTTGTCTTTTCAGTTGAAACACAAAGCACGTAACAACCTCGACAATAAGAGTGGAAGAGCAGGCAAACACACACCCACTACCACAGAGTGAAAAGAAAGACACACGAAGAAAAGACCTCGAATTCAATCTCCTTCGTTCTCACTCTCTCGCTCCCTCTCTTTTGCTTTCATTTAAGCACACTCACCCCAATCAAACAGTCAGACAAAGAGACAGAGTTCAAACACAGCGATGGTTACACTGATTACTAGTGCATGTCTTCAGCAGCCCAAGTACTAAATTGATTGGACACAGTCTGAAGCCTTAGTCAAAGCAAAGACACTGGTGACTCTGTGCGTGTGTGCGTATGTGCGTGTGTGTGTGTGTGTGTGTGTGTGTGTGTGTGTGTGTGTGTGTGTGTGTGTGCGCGTAGTGCTGACCAGGAGGTGACCTGAGTATGACCAATCACACTCAATCAGAGTCTTGCCACCCTCATCCCCTGTCCAATAACATCCCTGATGAAGAAAGAGAAGGAAAGAAAAAGAGAACAGAGAGATGAGAGGTGGAAAAAAGAAAAGGAGGAGGAGATGAGAACCTGAGGAAGAAAAGAAGATGAGAAGAAACAGAAAAGATGAGAACAAAGCCAAGAGAGGGAAAAGAAAAGAAGCTGACACAAGACAAGACTCGAGGGGAGGTTGCATTATACTTCCTTGCGTCCTCTCTCCTCCTGTGACCCGAAAATCGTTCCCCATTCGTTACCATTGAGGATCTACAGATTTCTTAAATGCACCTCAAGGAGACGAGGAAAGAGGAGGATACACAGGTGTATCCTACACAGAAGTCTGGGGGTGTGTGACATATGAATGCTGCACGTCAACACTTGGCACTTGTGTCGCTTAAAGGGGTACTTTGCTGATTTTGAACCAGGCCTGCGTCACCATGTTGTGGCGAGTGTGGTGTGTGCAGATAAATGGTGTTAAGAAGGCTCCGTGCCCCCAGCTTCTGGAGCGCCCCGCCTGTCCACTGGCCAAAATCTACGGGATGATTGAAAATGACGTGTTTCGTGTCACCCAGCAATTTTTGCTCAGGCTGTGGGCGGGGACACTCCACACACAGCAGTGACACAGACCTGGTTGAAATCGGCTAAGTATCCTTTTAAGACATTTTGGAACAAAGGAATTTCTCATCTGGCAGCTTCCGCTACTCCACCCTCGCGTCTCTTCTTCGCATCTCACAATGCCTCGCTAGGAGGAGCTAAGGCCAGAGGAAGTGTGGGATGTGAGGAGACAAGTTAGTGTAATGAAAACCATCCAAAGAGAAGGGTAGAAGAGGAGAAGAGAGAAAATGAGAATAAAAGAAAGGAGGAAAAGAGAAGAAAGGACGAGAGGAGGATACAAGATGAGAACAGAGATAAGTGAAGACGAAGAGGAGAAGAGACAAGACGAAAAAGAAAAGAAGATGAGAACAAATTGAGGAGAGGGGAAGAAGCGCAGACAAGATGAGAACAAGATGAAGAGAAGGAGAAAAAAGGAGAACAAAAAGAAGAGAGGAGAAGAAATGGGTGTCGACAGCTACTGCAGATAAAACTGGACAGATTCCTTATCGAACCCGTTCCTCTTCCCCCCTCCTCCCCTCCTCCTCCACCTCTTCTGTCCGTTGGCAGAATGCTTATCACCAGGGCAACCCACTTATCACTACGGCAACCCACTCAATCACTGTGAGACGCACTAAAAACCAGTCATTTCAGTGGTGGCAGGCCAGCTGCTATATCAGAACCACATATCTTAACAGGCTCTCAGTAAATCAGCTTTCTACTGACACTACAGCCATCTGCAGGTCGCACACACATGCACGCACACACACACACACACGCATGCACACACACACACACAAAGCTAGACCCCACAGAAATCAGAATAAAACTTCTGGAAACCTATTTGGTTTTGATGTGAGTGCAGTTGTCATGACCTGTCAGTACACAGAAAGTTATTTCCATGTTAAATTATTTACAGGCGCGGCTTTGGTAGTCAAACCACCCGTGACATCCTGTGTGATTGTAATCCTTTAGTGGCTGGGATGTGTTCAGAATCAACAAGTAGGATTGAAGAGGAATTTACCGTAATTAGCACGTGCAGACTGGCCTGTGTCTGTGACAACACGAGTCATTACGTGGAAAGATTTCGCCATTATGTGCTTCAGCGTTTGGCATGCTCTACAGCCCACCTGCAGCCAGTTGTTAACATATGGAAAACACTAGCAGTCAAGTGTCTGTGCAGGGCGAGCCAACTAATGCACATGTATCACAACTGAAAGGAAACCAGACTGTAAAAAAAAAAAAAAAAACAGCATTTGGTGGAATGTATTTTCTTTTTGTTCTTTTAAAAATCCCAACTCAAGGCCCGTTTACTTGTGTTCAGCTGTCTTCACCTTTGTACGGAATTTGCCCTGTTATCATTGAGGTGGATTATTGGCATACAAGCCCAGTAGCTGTATTGATTTTATCTGAAGCATTAAAACAAATATCAGAAATAGGCAAGAAAGTGGACCTTGAGTTTGTTTTGCTAGACTACTGTTTCCAAAGTCAAGAGTGAACCTTTGTGCTTTAAGTTACAATTTTGAAGATCTCAGCATCATTCTCTTTGGCTGCACCTATTTTGGTAATCAAAGGTGTGTTTTTGAGCCCCACTGCTTCAAACATATGTGAGGTAACGAGCTAGCTGTTGCGGTAGCTCTGCCTACCCACTCTGGCAGACCAACCATGGCTGTATCAAGAAAACTGAAAAGAGCCTTGAAGGCGGGGCCCCTTTCATTCCTATCAGAGTTGCTCAGTGGTGCATGAAGCCAAAAAAAACTTAAAGGGGAAGTTTTTTACAACCTGGACCTTATTTCTGGCATTAAATACAGTTGTTTACTCACCCAGATAAGTTTGGTGTCATTTGGAGTCCTGAGGCTCTAAATAACACATTATCTGCCGCGAAACTCGTTCATTTCACCGATATATCTTTATGAATCGCTAGAGTTGCTTGTCATCATCATCATCCGGGTCATTTATACTGACCTACTAACCTCTGACCTGGATGATGTCATTGCGCGGCCGCACGTCTGCAGGACGGCTTTGTTTACAGCTGGAATTTGCTACTGTTAGTTTTTTGAAACATGGCTGAATATTTGTCAGATTTTGAGGTTGTGGACGACAACTTTGAATATGATGGATGTCCTTACCGTTTTGAGCCAGAGTATATGGATGAGGAGCTCTTTGAAAGGAGGATGCGGAGGCAGAGAGAGGAACAGCTGGCCAGAGAACAACAAACCGCTGCACGTCCGAGAATAGATGCTAACTGGTGGTGTTCTTGTGAGCAATGTTGCACTATGCCAACAGAGGAGGAATGCCTTTGTTGCTCCGAGTGGGATTTGAGGCCAGGAGATACACGTCTGGATGTCTCCAGAAATGACTGTCTCACAACTACAGAGGATTTCACTTCTATGATCAACCGGGCTGTTGTAGAGATTTTTTTCGTGTCCCGAAAGTAAACTGAAGACCCAGCCAAAGCCTGCAGGACCGAATGGGCAACTTTCGATTGAGTAAGTAACGTTAGCCTGCACACATGCATAAATTGTTTATTTTCCTTGAATTTGTTTGCTTGATAAGTAAATAACTATGAGAATTTACATTTCTTTAGTTTCTTCTCATCGCTTGTGTAGAACAGCCCGCACACTGCACAAAAAGCAGAGGCACTTCTTATGCAAAACGTGAATTTATTATTACATAGTGCTCAGTGACAAAAGGTGAGAAACAGAAAGGTGACTGTTTCGGTGGTACGAATTGCCTCTGACATCATCCAGGTCAGAGGTTAGGAGGTCAGTATAAATGACCTGGATGATGATGACAAGCAACTCTAGCGATTCATAAAAAAAATATTGGTGAAATGAGTTTCACGGCAGATAATGAGTTATTTAGAGCCTCACTGTCGGTACCCCGATCATTTCCACTATATGGATGTAAGCGGCTCTCGCGGATCTAAATATCTTCTGAAGGACTCCAAATGACACCAAACTTATCTGGGTGAGTAAACACCCGTATTTAATGCCAGAAATAAGGTCCAGGTTGTAAAAAACGGAACTTGCCCTTTAACTTCCCGTGTGTAAAATTGGCTGACTTCCAACTTCAGTTGGGATAAAATTATTTTATTGTGCACTTATTCTAGACTTTTGAAATGTTAACGAACCAAATAGATCAATTCCGGTAGTGATACGAGTCATTTCACTGAAGTTGTGACTTTTAAAAAATATATCCACTGGTTTACAGATGTCTCTTTTGAAATTTAAGTCTATGGGGAAAAGTATTTTGGACCCTATGGCATCATCAACAGACCTGCAAGTTGTAATTTCACTGTTTGGCCACTTTTAATTTTCTTTTATGGGAATGTCTCCACAAACACCTAGTTTGTTATAATTAAAATGTAAGGGCTTTCATCTGTGGGTCATAGGCATAGTCACCATTGAGTTACCTTACCTGATGACAGATTGTGACTTAATAGACATTTATTTAAAAGAAAAAAATCTTCTAGATGATTACTTTAACTTTGAACCCACACATACAATAGCTGAAACTACACCAGCTGCGGAGCTCATGCAGTGTTCCCCACACAATTGGAAACTATGTGTGGCGGTAGCTGATGCCAAGGGCTGGGTTTTTTTGCAGGTCTGTAGCGCAGGCAAAGCTCTTTGTGAGTGTATTTATCCTTAGCAGCAGTATGTAGAGTTTGATGAGCAGGGTTGATAATTGACCAGTCGATCCGATCAGAGCTGATCAGATCAGATTGATGGACGAGAGGAGCAGTTGCTGTGAGTGAAAGCAGATTTTAGAACCAACGCAATGAACGGTTAAGTTCAGCTTTCACTGCACCTGTCGTTCTCGTGCTCCGTTCCAACAGTGCACCCAATGAACGGCCCAGCTCCAGAAATAGAAAATCAATATGTGGCGCCAGATGTTGATATTGTGGCCACCACCAATAAGTAAATGAATAAGTGGGAAACCCTGGCTCACATGTCAACATACTCTGTGTTTTTTCTTTAGTTGCTCACACGTAGATCTACGTTACCCAGAGAAATACAGATGGATGACAAATTAAAGGAAATCTGCTATAAAGAGTCTTAGTGAAGCACTGGGCCACCACCAGCCTCCAGAGCATCTTCAGAGCTTGTTGGTATACTGTGGATTATCCGAGTCTCTGCACTTTACTGAAGGGATTAACACCATCAAGTGAGTCGTCATGTGGCCGGTATGGAAGCATCTGCATGTATTAATGTTTCTCAACTCATTTTTTCAGGTTTCTCCCTCTAATTTGTCACCTATCTTTACTTGAAGTCGCTTAGAGTAACAACGTGGGTTATGATGTCACTCTAGGTTTGTATTGACAGGCCAGAACTGGGCTTTTTATTTTTTCAGCTTCCATGTGGCTTTGTACTTCATGTTAAGATGGAGATGTTTCAAATGGGAAGCAAGTCATGAATCCATAAAACATCACACTCACATTTTCATTCATGCTCTCAGTCAAGGCTGGCAGGCCTGTCTGCCTCCTGGTGGTTTTTGGGAGGCATGGAAATGTCTGTAAGTGACATGCTGAAGCAGTCTGTGACATGGTGTGTCCTTGTTTTACATAAATCGTACATTGCCAGGATAAATAATTGGAAATATGTACTTGTACCATGAAAATATGCGATTTTTTCCTTGATCTTTTGGCTTCGACTGCATGTAAATTATGTCTTAAAACTCGATCCCAACTGCTCTCATTTAGTCAGTCAAGATAATTTAACAGGAACCTAGGCATGGTTACTTTTGATTTTTACTGAGAAAAAAAGAAAAATCCATACATGTACAGGTGCTTGTGAAAAAGCTTCTTTTTAAATCTGACAATGTGTGGAATTTCTTCTTTTACATCTACTACTTTGTGGGACTTTGAAGCAAAAGCAGCAGCTTATTTGCATTATCTCTCATTTTTACTCTACTCTTTATTGCCAGATGTAATTGCTGAGATGTCTGTGTTGCCAAAGGACCGTCTTTTCTACAAATAGTCATTTTTACAGGAAGATAATTGGGCAAGATTGCAACAATGAAAACCTCACCCTATCAAACCTAGAAGAATGAATGTGTGAAGAATACATCACATTAGCACTGAGGCCTTCAGTCCTTGACACTCCTTGAATTCAGATTACCTTCGTTCACCGGGAGCATGTGCTATGAATGGGCTTTGAATTACAAGCGCAGCATCGGGGATATGCCCCCGTGATGTGGAGCTGAATAGCTGCTCACAGCTCATATTTAAAAGCAAAACATCCGCTCTGGATTGAAACCTCTGCACAATACACCACAGCACACTTCAGCGTCATTATTGGAGGTGTCATTGTTGTCAGCTCTTGTTATGGGCCACAATAGGCACGTCCACATTGGTGTGTTTGCATTTATTATGCAAGGCTCAAGCCTTTCCACCACAGAGATGTGGTGATTTCTGACGAGAGACAGAGGCAGGCGAGAGAGAGAGGAATCTTTCACAAAGTTTACAGCAGGGAGAGAAGGAAATATGCCGGAAAGTGACACAACAGAAAATCTGTCCCTGAGTTGCCTCTGTATATTTCCGTTGTTGATGGAGCACAGTGACTACTGTCAGTGCATTATGAGAGGCATTCACAAAGTGATTACCGCTCAAAGAAGGCAGAGGAACAGGGAGGAGAAAGGGAGACAGGGCTGGATGAGCAGCTTTGAAACCCAGAATTTGTTATAGATTATTAACTTCATGCCTAAAAACTGCTGTCAATCAAGTTGACTGGCTCTGACATCAGATCATTTGTAGGTTTTAGTTTTCCTCAAATCCATCAATATCTTCCTTCCTTGGATGTATCCGTCACTCTATAACTTTTTTTTTTAAACTTTAACATTGCTATGTTTCAGTTATTGGCAATGACAATTAATAACTTGGGCTGTCAAAATAATGCATTAAATTAGATTAATTATTCACAGAAAAAAATAACTACATTCCATGGTGCCCTGTGCCCCGGTGTGTCATTGAAGGCCACAGTGGCTTTTTCGTATGATGGAGGCAGACGAGACGACACTGCTTGGCCTCATGAATGAAACATTTACATTAAAAAGAAAACGCCCAGATCGAACTGGAGCACAGTTCTCTGCATTTCTGCAGTAAGGAATTTTCGTACCATTGGAGTTCTTCAAGCCTGAAATATCACCTCAACGCAAAGCATTTAGCAGTGAACCCAGAGGTCCGAACTCATACAGCCTCTGATGCTAGCGCTAGCAGCCAACCTCGTCAAGCCACACTCAACCAGATGTTCACAGGAACTGAGTAAGTCTACCTATGACCAACTGACTAACTTCCTTGTGTATTTTGAAGTGTATTTTGAAAGAAAACAATGCATGTAACAGGCACGGTGTCCCAGAACCAACTAGGGCTGTCAAAATTGCTCAAAAATGACGTTTGAATATTCCTTCTAAAAATAACTCATAGGTTCAAACCATTTGAACTTTTTTTTTGCATTTTGTCCACAAGAGGGCAAACTAATACAAGGAAACATACTTGTATATGTATTAAGGAAACATAACTGCTTGTAGGTATTTTTATTTCAACATAAACGACTTTGAAAACATTTACATACTTACACATTAAAACACATAAAACAATCTATAACATTACCTTATAAACGACCGCGTACCTCTCGCTCACCCCCTTCTCTGACCCATCATGCCAGGGCCACACCGCCCGCAGAAGCGCTGCGAATAGCCTCGAAGCGCCGAGAAGCAAAGCCAGTTTCCTTTCGGCGCCCATGTTAACCGATTGTGTCATCCACACCGTGGCCGGCTCGCGCCCTGCAGCGATCGTTTCGACGTCTGGTCTATTTTCTGCGCGAGCCGCGAGTGAATGTGTCAAGCAGTGCGTTCAGTGCAGCAGCCCACGCCAACGCCCACTCGCAAAGAGGACAGCTGCGGTGGTGTTTTTTTTTCTCCACAATCGAATATCAGTTTTCACATTTGAAGGTCCTTTTTTTTTTTCCAAATTCGAATTTAGAATATTCCTTGACAGCCCTAGAACCAACACGCCCGTAGTATCTTTCACATTGTATCTGGACGTGGAAAGTCCATGACCAAATGTCGATATGTGACGAGGTCGGAATGAGAATGTGTTGGCCAAATTTAAAATTCTCACTTTCTACAATATCAGCACAGAGCGACTATTGTGGTTAGGTTTGGGAAAATATTGTGTTCATGGCAATAAATTAAGGTAATGTTAAGTTCAGGGCACTGTATAACTTGGTTAAGGTTAGAGAAACATCATTAAGGATTAATTTAAAAAAAAAAAAAAAAAAAAGTGAAACTGGTCTCCTGCATTGAAGGCAGACACACCCATCCATCAGCTTGACCTCCACATTTACAGTTCCCTCCACCTCTCTACATAAAGGACATACTGCTTCCTGCATTTGCATTGAACGTAAATCGTGAGGCGAGGACCCGTCTAACATGGACATAATTCCTCATGATACTGAGCTGGTTCAGCTATGCATCATTCTTGTCATATGAAGGACCGCTGATACATTTAAAAAGAAACAAAACTGCACAGTATTCCACCTTTACACAATTTTCCCTCAGTATTTCAAATTCGTAGCGATTCTGTTCCCATAAAGGTGATTTACTGAATTGTTTTGACCAGCTGTACTCTTCTGTTTTTGAAGCTGTTGTCTGTTTCAAACCCTCTTGAATCCGTCTGTTTGCGATACCTCACTGTTAAATGGCAGCAGTACGGCCTGAAAAGGACTGCAGAGAGGCCGAATGCAGTACTAAACGTCGTGTCCATTACCTTTTAAAAGACCTCATAAAACATCATTGCTGCAAGACATGATTCTAATCTGTGTCAGTCTGCACTGTGCTGTTCTCCTCGTGAACTTCTGTGCTCATTTTAAGTTTACTTTTGCAGCTTTTTGTCTTGTTTGTTAAATTCCTTATTACCTAACAAATAAGTGGTCTCCTTATAGGAAATTCGAACATGTAAATAGCATCTTCTGCCCACGGACACAGGAGACACATGGCCTTTTTGGTCGGCCTGTGCTGCCATTTACTGCTCGAGTCTGTGCCTATGTGCTGCATTTGTGTTTCACATATGCAACTGTAAGTGCACACCACACAAAAAGGAGCAGAGAGACAGAAGGAATTTGACACACAGCGAGGTATTTAAGTATATACAGTGGTTATACTGTACAGCGGGGACACTTAGCTTACTTTGCTCTGGGGCCACTTTTGCAAAATGACAGGAAGACAGGGGCCAGTTAACAAACGTGAGGACATTAGGGGCTTAACCTGGTCCTCTGTCAGTGGGGGCATCCAAGGATCCTCCACTGGCACTTTTGTTTTGATTAAGAAGCTCTTTTTGATGCTTTTTTTATAGGGATGCACCAAGTGTGAAATTCTTGGCTGATGTTTGAAATCTCTTTTCGGCCGATGGACCATGGCTGATGGCCAATGGCCGATACGGATACTTTTCTTGACGTTTGTTTTGGTTTTTTTTATCATTTATTCCCCCTTTTGTGCCAGGGAAAGAAAGAAATCTTCATTATGAAAAAAATAACTGAACTGTTTTAGTCATTTAACTCTTGATTGAATTTGTGCTGATTCAAAGATAATCATACAAAATTATGAAACACCCTTTAATATCATCTTTAACATGAAAAACATCAACCTTTTTCCTGTATATAATATATCATGATTCCCTCTCTAATATCTATTTTAGATTGCTGTTAAAACATCAACAAAATTTCTCACCAAAAGCTACATTTTACAAGATTTGACCACATCAGTATAACATAATAATTTACCTTTGGTTAATACTCCTTTTTACTGAAGAGAGCTTGAATGCATCAGAATGCAAGCAGTTATTTCCCGTTACCAACTGCTAACAGCTAACGTTAACTAGCTCTCCTCCCGACACAGATTTGTTGGTCATAATGTAGCATTATCGGGGAAACAATAGGGTGCATCCCCTGACCTGTTGATAATGAGTTTACTGCATCCCTTCATCCTAAGGGCTCATTTATGCTCCCTTTACGTACGAAAATGTATACGTCCGTTTCAAACGATGTTACCATCACTGCCCACATACTTCCATGCACCCTTTACGTTGGCATGGATGTTAACCAATATATCCACCAGGAGGCAGCCCAGCGTCAAAAGTTTATGACAACAACAACCTCAAAAACAAACATGGCAACTGTGAAGGAGATATTGATAATGTACCTCTTGCATAAAAGACAAAAACAGAGGCAGCGCTGTAGGAGGCGGTGGTCGGTGAGGCCTGTAAATACATCGCAACTGGAGGACGGAGAATTATTTTCTCTAGTACTGCCGATGAAAGAAATTGAATTGTTATTTCTTCTTTGTGTCTCAGTAGAGCTACGTATTGGGTAGTGACAGCATCACTGCCCCCACGGTTCCCGGTGGTACTGCTTCATTTGGCCCGTATCCATAAGCTTTATGGAAACGTGCAGAAATACGGAAGAAATGAACGCCAAGCACGGACAGAAGGCTCCGTCCGTATCCGGATCCGTATTTAACGTTGAGCATAAATGAGCCTTAACGGCGTCCCCTGAAAGATGTTCTTCCCAAACATGCTATTAGTAATGTCATCTAATTTGCTGATAGGCTGATGGCAGTCAACAATGCAAACGACGGTCGATACCGAAGTGCAGCCATCAAATCTGTACAACCCTACATTTTCATGCACTCTGGCACCTTATTGACATTCAAAGTACAAAAAAAATCAGAGAGTAAATCAATTCATTTTTATTATGGATTTGGAAAACAGTCAGCGGGTGAGTTGAGTATTACTGCTGTACAGTCCGTTCAGACGTACAGTGAGCCGAGGAGAAGGAAGTTAGCGAAGGCATAAAAAGAGCAGAGGAAATAATGCTTGAAAAATAATCAATAGAAAGACAGAAAGTGGGATGACAAAGGGAAATAAAACCTGATAGACAGTCACTCCAGCCAAACAAATTGACAGACAGACAAACAGACTGATGAAGACAGAGGGGCACCAGCGTTGTGATGTGACCAGCAGAGGTCTGGTAATCCATCTGCTGTCAGCGCCACGGCACATGGGGAAAAGGCACCTTTGCTCGGGACAGCTGGTTTCGATTATTAACATTTGGGTCGTTTAGCGAAAAGCAGATTTTAGCCACGAGTGTGATGGTAAAAAAAGCTTCAATGTCTTAATTTTCACACTAACGAGCATTACCCTGAAGTGATCTTACAACTTAAGAAAGACTTATTAAAGGGAATTCAAGAGTGGGGAGTTTATGGGTTTTTTGTATTGTTTTAATCATTCTATTAACAAATAACTGAGAGCTTTAAAACCTTCAGCTGTTTAAGACGCAACATTTTTGCTTAGTGACACTGCTGGACTGCAGTAACATCAGAGAAGCCTTTCTTTTAAAGTGAAGTTTAGTATAGGTCAGCAGTGGGAGCAGCCTGTGTTTGCCAGCCTTTTCGAGAGGCGCTCCAGCAGTAAACAGTCCACAGAGAGAAACAGACCAAGAGACATATGCGGGTGGCCTGAGAGATCAGTGTCAGCCTGAGGGCATCGTTGGGCACTTCCTCTGCTTTGTGCCTTCCTCATATGTCACTCAGAAATGCTCAGACGGACAGAAGAACAGACAGTCGTGCATAGGAGCAGACACAGAGATGGAAAATGAGTAATAAAGAGGAGGAGAGACAGACTGAGAGAGGGGGAGGCAAAAGATAGCGAGAGAGAAAATGACAGAGAGCACAAAAGGCCAGCAGTTTGGACTTTTGGTGTATCACTGTTAGCCCTGGGGCATTATTTGGCACCCCTGCTCCACCATGTCCTCCTCCTCATATGTCACACTGCCAGGGGGTCCCCTGCCTACCTCTCCAGGGGCCCTGCTGTAACTGTGCTAATGCCAAAAATAACCTCCGCTAATGGAAGGGAGGCAGAGGGGACGGATCAATAGGAGTTATCAATGACATTGTTAGCTTCCTGCATGCTAACTTATTGTTTGTGTCCCGACTGCCCTGAGCTATTTTGGACCAGATGGCAAAAATACTTTTAGATTCATGTTCTGGCTGATTGGAGAGCAAATTTGATTATGTTTCAATAGAGGCCTATAAAGCTTTTCTGACTGCTGTTATTGTGTGTTTTATAAATTCAAATCAGACATGAAGATCCCTTTATCTTCTCACTTTACAAAAACAAACTGGATGTGACTGGACTTATTGCCCCAAAGGCTGGGGCTGTCTGTGTTTCATTTGTTCGCCTGGGTCAAGCTCAAGCTCTAAATCATTACCAAATGTCACTTTTAGCCAGATTTGTGCTAATAAAAAGCAACAAATCCAGGCTGAGTGTGAACAGGCAGGTCAGGCTGTAATCTCACCCTGTTTATGAAAAGAACAGAGTCCAAACTAGAGACATTTATGAATAACTATGAAGAAGGAAAGAATAAAGCCTCAATTAGCTGCTGACATTTATATATTTAAGCTTGATAAACGCTCCCGTATGCAAGTACATAAAAGGTTTGTGGTCTGTGGAAGTCTGTCTGGGAGTGAAAGCAAGCTTGCTGGTTAGCTTGACATCACACTTGTGTTGCGCTGGTTTGTAGACACATTATTCCTTATGGGGAAACTAAATATTGTTCCTTTGCAACTTAAACAAAGATGCAAAAAGTTCTCATTAAGTTTTCACAATTAAATTTGTGGAAAATGCCGTTTATTGGTCATAAAACTGCGATTATTGCCGCTGCAGCGGAGTGCAGCTTTCCATAACTCCAGAAAGAATTTCTTCCTCGACGACCAAAACATGATGATTCAGAGAAAAAGGAAATGAAATCTGCTGCGTGACAGCAGGTCACTGGTGCCATAGGACATAGTGCAGATGGTCTTTATAACACTTCATTTTATTGTGATGCATGTGGGGAATTTCCCCCACTCAGCATCTTTTGAAACTCAATGATGTCATCTGTGTGTTGATCCACACAGACAGTCCCTCTCAGTGTGATGTCTCTCTGCTTCTATAATGTCCTGCACAGTGACCTTTCTACACCTGCGAGCAAATGTCTTGGTTGACTATAACCAGTCTATAAGATGACATAACCTCTCACACACAAACACCACTCTGTAGGTCACATTTCTCCGTCCTCCATCTGGCAGATAATCTATGCATCAAATGAGAAAGCGCAGAGATAGCGTCAGCTTGTTTAGAGTTGGTGGCCTTCTAATGACACCCTGCAGAGAAGAAAACTGCATTTTATACCCTCTATAAAAGCTGAGTGTTCATGCATGTATTCATTTGGTCATTTGTCTGCTTGGTCAAGTGTAAGACATTGTAGCTTTCCGCACTGCACGGTGTCAAGAGAAATTACAATGTACAGGCTAAGCAGTCCTGCCTAAGTGAAATACAGTGTGTGCACACACACACACACACACCAGCCTGTCACACACACACAGTCTGGTTTCTAGTGCAGATTGCTGCAGTGGTTGTAGCTTGCATGAGTTTTATTCTATGTACTGTTATTCTCAGAGGTTTTAACAGCGAACTTCACCTTCTCCAGTTGTTCATCCTACACACCTCCCGAGAGAACAGACAAAACACTTAGCACACTTGTCTTGCAATAACAAGTTATGTCTCGCACTTACACATTTATGCAAACACACACACACATGCACGCTTACATAAAATCATATGTGTCGCATGCAACACATATGAGAGCTCACAGTCAAAACAAAGATTACAGAAAACCTTTGTAGAGGAAACTATTAGGATTACTGTTTTCCTCCAGGTGTTTCAACACTTTGCATCTGCTTCAGCTTGTGAATATCTTTTCCAGCTTGTTACCCTGTGTGTGTGTGTGTGTGTGTGTGTGTGTGTGTGTGTGTGTGTGTGTGTGTGTGTGTGTGTGTGTGTGTGTGTGTGTGTGTGTCCTCACCACAGTTAGGCAGTGTCAGTCTGGACAGCAGCTTGCGTGCTCCTCCATCCTCGATGCAGCGCAGCTCCTGAGTGTCTGCCTCCTCTCCTAACCACAGCTTGATCCACATGTTCTCACAGGAGCAGTGCAGAGGGTTCCCTGTCAGGATCCTACACACACACACACACACACACACACACACACAAAGTCAAGAACTGTGAGTAGTAGAGCTAGATAGTAACTTTAAATTTGAATGGACAAAGCAATAGCTGCTCAATAGCTGAATTGAGCTATTGTGAAAGTGCTTTCAAGACACCATTCAACATTTTGTAAAATATGCTTATTGGTTTCTTCCTGAGAGTTAGAGGATTTAGACTGATACAATTCATGTCTGTTAAATAAGAAGCTACTGCCAGCAGCATGTTAGCTCAGCTTTGCATAAAGATTAGAGATGGAAACAGTTGGCTCTGGTGACAAAAGGGTGACAAAATACACATACCAGCACTGCATAATTCTGGAGCCTACTGTATGGATCCCTACTGGGCTGTGATTTGCCAGTACTAGTCCTGACCATGACCTCTTTGCCCTAACGCCTCCGACCTCCACATGTCTAGTACTCGCCAATCACAGCACCAACACAAGGACACACACCAGGACCTCTAAAGCCCACTAATAACACATCATATCTTGTTTGTGTTATCCATACAAAGATCAAAGTATAAAAACAACAAGTTGATGTGTTGCTATGTGTTGGACTTATTGACCGGGAGTTAGCCTGACTTCGCCAGACCAATACGCAAATGCGAGCTGGTCTGGTACCCTTTCAGTTTATTTCCCGATTTCCAAAGAAGGGTATTAACGCCCATACACTAAAATGTCTCTGGATATCAGAGCAATGACATGCTAAGAGACAGACGATTGTAAACAGACTACAGCGTGCAGAGATGAGCTGTGATGGTGTAGTATTAATGCATCTGTGAACAAGTGCTGCCATTTTGCCATTGGAACTTGAATGTAGTTCTTAAACAGGAAGTTCCACATCTGCTGATTCCATTTTGTTTTTTTTCTGACAATGCCTTAACGGCTCACGACTTTGCATTTCCTAGGAGATGCACCCAACTGTTCCTGAGATTGGCTGGTATTCATTGCCTTCATTGGTTGGGTTGGTTGGGTTTACGCAAGAGGAGTGAGATTGGTTAGTGTTGGGGTAAGAATGGCAGAGTAAGTCAGAGTAGGGCAGGTCATGCCTTTGTTATCCAAGGAAATGCAAATTTGCCAACATGGGTCCTCTTTACTAAGCCAGGTTTATGCATGTAATTTGTGTAAGGCACAAAGGCCATATTGAATAAACAGTTGTGACTGGTCTAACTCAACTTGGGTCAGCTGGAAGTCTGTCTGAATAAAACATGAGCTCATAGATTGGTCTGCAGTAGCTAGTAACTGTCTGGAATTTGTTGCCACTGTGAGGTTGTGAGGTATAGCCAGCTGAGACTCCAGAAAGTGACTACTCTTGACCAAGAAATGGTCCAGGACATAATCTCTGTAAAATAGTAACTTTATTGGATTTTTTAGGTTAATTTTAGCCCCGTTTCCACCAAGCAGTACGATTCAGGTCAGTTCTGTACACTTTTTTTCTGTTTCCACTAGGGCCGTAACGGTACATGTATTTGTGTCGAACCGTTCGGTACGCGACTTACGGTTTGGCACGACCCTGTACCGAATTATTGGACGCAGGATATTATTTTATTTTATTTTGTTTTATTTTAATTCCGTTTTTGCGAGTCGAACCATTTAAAATATCTAGTTCCCCGACGGACATAATTGAGTGACGGACCGAGTCCCATAAATCGCTGCTTTCACTTTGTGCAGCACATTCTCGACAACATGGCAAGCCTGACGAACCTGAAGACCCACCCGCAAACCTTAAGTCCTCCGTTTGGGAACACTTTGGTTTCAGGGTAAAATACAAAGATTGAAATAAACAAGTGGACAAGACAAAAGCAGTGTGCCGACACTGCAGAACAGTGGTCGGGTATGTACTTGGAAACACGTCTAACATGCTAACGCATCTAAAGCGACACCACCCGAGTTTGAACGTTAACCGGCACGACTAGAAAAAGCAATCTGGTGCAAACTACGATATCGTCGTCGTTTAAAAAGAAAGAGCGTTTCCCTGACCATCACGCTAAAGAAATAACCAATGCCATTGGAGTTGAGTAAAATTGTTTAAGCTGCACTTTAGATATAAGCATGTTTTGTTTACTGCACTTTAACAAAGTGGGAAAGCTAAGTAAGTTCCTAGTAAAACTGAATCTGAGCAGGCTTTAAAGCTGACCAGCTGCACTATACTTTTTATTTTAATTGAGTAAAACTGTTAAAGCAGAAATGTATATTTATATTTTTCATTCAAACAGTGTGAAAAAGCAGGATTTTATATATATTTGTTTCATTCAAAAATTGTGTGGAAATTGTGGTGGTACATTTTAATAAGGTTACCAATAAGTAAAAGATATTTAAGTTGTTTAAGTTAGTTGTCTATTTTTTTCATTACTGTACCGAAAAAAAACGAACCGTGACTTGTGTACCGAGGTACGTACCGAACCGAGATTTTTGTGTACCGTTACACCCCTAGTTTCCACTGTGAAAAGTTGTGGATGGTACCAATAGAACTGTTTTGTACCATCCCCATTTTTGGTCCCCCCTCTGTTGGGGTACCTAGCACACAGATCTGGTACTAAAAGGTGGAGCTGTGAACACTGCAGTCTGTTGATTGGTCAATAGCAGACGGTCACTCTGCTCAGGGCTGAGTTGTGGCTGGTTTTGAGTCCAATGTTATTAATTCACTGGGCCTTGGTCTGACACTGTGTGAATGAAAAAATAATCTATTGAATTTTATTAAACTATTGGTACAAATGGCCAATTTCTCGCTTTATTTTAAATTGCTTTAATTTATAGTATATACATTTTTCCACATAATATTAGTTACTCAATATCTCTCAGAACAATATGAAAATAACTACTTTATTACAAGAAATATTAATTAATAATGGGAGTCTAAATAAAGGGTATGTTTAGGGGGAGCATGCTAGCCATCATTAACAGGTGTCACTGCCAATCACACATTAATCACACCCTTAATGCTGCTTGCCGACTTCAGCTAATCTGAGTCTCCACTCTGTTGCCTGAATCTGAATTAAAATAATAATAATGTTCTTGCTCTAGGAAATCAAGATTGCAGGCAGCAGTAAACCCAGCGCCAAACTGCAAAACGTCACATCAGAAATCTATATGTGACATCACAGCTGCTATAGGAATATGTTTATCTACAGACTGTGGTGATAACTGGGAGGTACACCAGAGAGAGAGAGCCAGGAACAGACAGACAGACAGACAGACAGACACGGAGATGGACAGACTGATAGAGGAGGCTGCAGTGAACTCACAGATAAGAGATGTTGAGGTGTTTGAATATCCTCCAGGACAGCGATGACAGGTTGTTATCTTTCAGATTCCTGGAAATTAAGTCGAACATCAGAGAGTGAGATTGCATTTGTAAATCTCAACATGATATTGGGTCGGTGTTACAGACACTTGCGGCACATTTTTACATGCACCAGTAAACCTGAATTATTTCTACCATTAAAAGTAAGTGCTACATTTTAAAATTTATTAGGTTGATTATTCATAAATCCTGTTCAGTCTGAACTTCACACGGTCACAGGATTTTTTTTTTTAATTTTCTGGTTATTTTTTTCTTGGTAATGTTACAAATAAATCTTCTTTATGTCATGGTAAACATTTCCTGTTCAACAGTTTTAGCAGTAAATAATACAATAAATTATCAAAACATAGCTATTCATTTTAGCAGATAATATATTTGTAACAGTTTTGTCAAATTACTCGCCAAAGGTGATAAATAAATCTGCACTGTAGCAGCCATGTCAGTAGAAAGCAGGGATTTGAAAGCATGAACTTACAGGTACTGTAGCTTGAGGTTGTTTTGAAAGGCCAGCTTCGATACATATGTTAGCCTGCTGTTGGTCACCGTTCTGACACACACAACAAAAAAAAACAGCAGTGTCATTGTCGTAGTCGTCATGAACAAAACTATTACAAATTGTCAACAGCAACTGCAGCATCAGCAGCAGCAAAAACTTGAATTCAGGTTCCTAAACAGCTCCATAAAGAGAAAATACATTTGGTTGCAGTTTCCAATAGGTCATGATAGATGAGGATACACACCAGAAAATCACCACCTGGCACCCAAAATATCACTAATCCTACATGAAGCATCTGAATACCTACATTGTGAGATATTAGCATCATTATATCAGTGTAGGTCGATGGTGTGTGGTTAGAACTGTGAAAGAGATACAGCCAGGTTTTTGTTCACAGCGAAAGAAAACAATTATCAGCTTATGTGGTTTGCCGTTAAGATGATGTTCAAACAAATGATGCCGACATCAATCCGAAGATAAATACATCCTCTGTATATAACTGTGATTGTACGACACCAAAATACTGTTGCAGTGGTAATATTTGTCAGACATTAACATATCTCACGTGACAAACAAAGTATTTTCTCTTTAGAGAGATCGATAAACATGCCTGTTTCTTTAGCTAATGGTAATGCACCCTCAGGGGTGGACCAGAACAAAAAATCGGCCCGGCATTTTGGTCCAGACTGAACCCATCACCATCGATTGTAAAAATGTAGGTTAACACAAATGTGAGTTATATATTGTACAGGGGTGTGGGTGTTTTTCAGTGTATTAAGCAGGGGTCTGGAGATTGTCCCCTTTGAAAGTTTGTCAAACATGTCCCTGCATTCTGATACAATTTTATGTACCAGTTGGTGCCATCAGTTCATGGTGGAAACTCTGTCACTCGACGCTGACCATGACACCCCTTGCACACACAGAGCTGCATTTATTTTGATTTGCTGCTATGTTACAATATGATCACACATTCAGACTGACTAACTTTTGTTTGTGTTGGGTGTGGAAACAAAAGTCAGTGTTGTTGACAGAATTTATCCATGTTCATCGTGCACTAACGACACTCACATAATGTATTTATGTCATGTTACATAACAAACGTACAAATTCCAAGACATGATCTTGTTTGTAAATCTAAAAAAGTAGTTTAACCTAACCGTGACCGTTTCACAGCACTAACCACTTGTTACAATGTGTTTTAGCTGTGCATCACGTACATACGCTAAAGGGTGCCCTGTGCATTGCTATGAAATGCTGAAGGGCATGACAGAGTGTCAGTATTTTACAACCTGGGAATAAGAACGAGTTGACCACGGCGAGAGAAGAAAAGGAGAGACACAGCAAGTGTGCTGCTACCCGGAGAGCCGGGTTTTGTCCTATGAATTTGGTAAATGCGCTGTTTAATCAAAGGGATAGTTTTGATTTTTTGAAGTGGGGCTGTATGGGACACTCATCCATAGTCTGTATATTACATACAGTAGATGTACGTCAGCATGACCTTTGTTTGGGGAAGCAGATGGGAGTCCGACACAGAAGCTAAGCAGTGTACTGCTGTGGATGAGGATCAGCAACAAAACATATTTTAGCCACCTAAAATAGTCAATATCAGTTTAAGTGTATACTATATTGAGGGTTTTTTCACCACTTTACCTTGATGTCAGGCAGAATGTTGTGACAGGGAAACCAATTACGGCTTAAGTTCCCCATCTATGCTTTTATCAAAGCCACCAGACTCCATTGAGAAAAATGGCAATTTTAGCATGCTGAACACAGGAGCTGCTTGTCTACTGCTGCTTCAATCAGTTAGTTAGTTTGTAGTATTGTGTGACTTTGGTTAATCTGAACTGATCTTTTCAACCACCAAAGTCACACAATAACACAAACAAAGTAACTGTTCAAGGCAGTAGTTGACCAGGGGTAACGTTGTTCAGCGATGTTAAATCACTGTTTTTCTCAATGTAGTCTGGCTTTGAAGAGATTGTGCAATGGCTTAATTTTCACGGTGGAAATCACTGTCTGACATGAAGGTAAAGAAGTGAAAATACTCTCAATGTAGAGATTGATTATTTTTTTTTAAATGGGACTGTTTTTTTTAGATGGCTAAACTGACTAAACAGACTGCTCCACAGCAGTATGTTGTTTAGCTTCCATGCTGGACTCTAGCCTGCCTCTCCAAACTGGGGTGTACAGACTGACATTTACTGTATTTAATATATTTTCTAGGGATATAGTAACCCATACAACCTCATCTTAAAAAAACTAAACTGTCCCTTTAAGACACTGAGCCATAGGGGAGTTTGAAGATGTTATTGGGCCATCTTAGTGTCAAGTAAGGAAAAAAAATAACAAGCTGATCTAGCTGTTTCATGGGCCGGTCAGACAACAACAACAACAAAAGAAGGGACATTGGCCCACCAGGAAAGTGCCCAGTATGCCAGATGGCCAGTCCCCCCCTCCACGTGTACCTCTAACGTAACTGTTATGCTAAATTTAGGTTGTATAAACATCAACAGACCACCTTTGCTTGTGCATCAGGAATAATCTGTGCTAAGCATCATGAATACTTCACTGTAAAAAGTAAAAATTCAGTCGATCATACAAAATAAAAATTTCAGCTCTCTAATCCAGAAGTGTCAATGCAAAATTCCCTAATTAAAGATCTTTCTAGCGAGCCATTGTTCTGGCTTTTTCACAAGTCTGCCACGGTGCAATGCCATCGCATGCACATTTGTGAATTTAACAGATGTCTCAATAAAAAGACTCTTTATGTAACAGTTTTAAGAGTCTGATGCCTTTAATATTCCTGCATAGTGTGCATTACTCAGCACTATTAAAACCAGGTGCAGAGAGTGTGTGCCCATCATTGGCTGAGGTGAGGCAGTAAGACATCATTATCTGATATGAAAAGTTGGTCTAACAGATGTTCTGTGACTGATTCATCTCATCTCATCTGACATGACTGAGCACAGATTCCCCTTCACTATTTATAAAACACGATGCTTAACAAAACAATTACTGTAAAAATACCTGAACTGTGAAGCAGCATTATCACATTAGTATCAAGAAAGAGTGTAATTGTGTGTCAGACATGTGAGACAGTTATCTATATGATCGTGGCTCAGACACAGCACTTGTTTCGTTCCCACTGGGTCTGACCACAATTAAGAACATATACACTTGCGGTGTTCGGCGTGCTTTGTAGTAATCTGTCTACCAAATGGGATATTGGCTGGGAAATTAGGTAGTGTCCACTTAACAGATTATTATGTTGCAAGAAAGTGCTGCTCGGTAGAGGAAACAAAATGAGACACAGATGCATAGCAAAACACAGTAACTGCAGAACACCCTGCGATGAACACAGCAGGGTTATTAAAGCAACAGGATAATATATTGGAGAAGGAGAATTATGAATAAAGGCAAAACAAATCAATATTTCTCATATTTTAACAAGCAAAACATGTATAGAAATACTGTTGAAATGTCATTAAAATGTAGCAAAATTATTCTTCTCTCTGCTGTAAAATGCTGCTTATATTTGAGCCGTAAGATTGCATACAACAGGAATATTTCAACAATACATATTTTTCCTCTTACCTGTAGTGCTATTTATCAATCTAGACTGTTTTGGTGTGAGTTGCCAAGTGTTTAAGATATCAGCCGTAGAGATGTCTGCCTTCTTGAGAAAGTGGAACTGGATGGAACTTGGCTCAAATTGCCAAAAAATAAATATATAAATATACATGTAGGAACTATTTTCTTTCTATCAACTGCAACTGTTTCACTGCACAGAAGGAAGAGTGCATCTACTGCTAGCTCACCTAGCACGACTGAGCTAGCTAACGTTACAGCTCAGCCAAGGAGGACACCATTAATGTTCACATCTTGTGCTGTCACGAGCACGAGCCTTTTACCGATGAGTAGATGCACACTTCCTTCTGCACGCTGATTTGGTTGGCGGGTGTTTTACAGTAGAAAGACAATAGTTCCTACATGAAACTGGTCACAACAACACCCCTTGTGGATTATCTTGAGAAAACAGGTCGTGATTTCTGGAAAGAGACATTGCTATTGAGTTTTTCACATGTATTTTTTGGCGCTTTGAGCACCACAGCCTGAGTGCCATCAAGTTCCATTATTTTCGAGAGAAGGCAGACATCTCTACGACACGTCTCCAACACTCAGCAGCTCACACCAAAACAATCTAGACTGATAAATAGCACCACATGTTAGAGGGAAAATCCACATTTTTGATGTTAGGGTGAACTGTTTCTTTAACACAATATGTGATGTAGTTAACAGCCACAGAACATAAAAATATCAAACATAAAAACACCGTGTTATCATTTATTCGCAAATTTATGTATTGACACTAACTCTGAATGTTTGCCCTGGGACTAAGTGTTTGCCTTGATGATATAAGCGATAAAAACTTACAGGTTCCTGAGATTCTTGTAGTAGTGCAGGTCTTTGTCGTTGATGGAGGAGAAACTGCTCTGGTTAGCGATGTAGCTGTCAGGGGATATAAGTGAGTGTGTCAGGAGGCTCATTTGTTAACGGAAGGAAGCATAAACAGAAGCATTTCAACAAGACAAAGGGACATAATAAGCACATATAATTAGGGTTCAAGATTTAAAAATGAACTCCTGAAGGAATGCAGCTGATAAATGGCACATGGAGGTGGGGGTTGGGGAGCTGGTGGTTTGTAAGAGTAGAGAAACAGGCACCGCTCTCTCCTGTTTTCCTCAGCTGCACTGGAGCAAAGCTCTTGACCTGGTAAAGGGCCAACGGGAGATGATAGTGGGCAACTTGAGTGAAACTTTGCGAGCAGGTTCGGAAACAGTGTGTGTTCATTTCTAAATATCTCAGCCTTGGGATCAGATGTCTGGGGACGTTCAGAGATACACAAAACCGGAACAATCTCACCTACAGGTGGAACATGCTGTAACAGGCACAGCAGAAAGAAACCCCTCGGACTTATTGTTCACGTATTGATTGGCAAAATCACAAGGTCATTAAAGAATAGAATAAAACAGAATAGAAAGCCTTTATTAATAATAATACATTGGATTTATAAAGCGCTTTTCTGGATACTCAAAGACGCTTTACAGAGAGCAAGAACAACAAAACTGAAATAAACTATAAGACGGGAAACAATGCAGAGAGGGAGAGGAAGAAGACAGTTTTTTAGAGGTCGTAGGCAAATTTGAGGAGGTGGGGTTTGAGGGATTTCTTAAAGGTGGAGAGTGAGGGGGCGTCTCTGATGTATTTAGGGAGTTCCAGGGGGTGGGAGCAACAACAGAGTCATTGTGCAAAGAATATACAACAAGATTAGGCGTGCTACATCTGATCAGGTGCCAACTAGTCAATAAAACAGGCAAGTTAAAAAAACCTTTAAGTGTGGTATCTATGGACACAGTGTTCGACTGGGAACAAAAAAACCCCATCTCTAATTAGACCTGTTGATTGATCATTACATTGCTCCAAATATCGAATACAACATGGTACGCTGTATTTGACTTCTCAAGTCTCAAAAGTCGTCAAAAGATTTATCAGGCAGGATTGAAAAGACAACAACAGGGTGGCTGTGGTTCAGGAAGTAGAGTGGATCCAAAGATAATTGAAAGATCGTTTGATCACTGGCTTACATGTGGAAGTGTCCTTGAGCAAGATACTGACCCCCAAATTTCTCCCACTGGTTGTGTAAGTGCATGTGAATGTTCCTAAATGGAGTAGCGGGTCGCACCTTGCATGGTAGCCTGGTGTGTAAATGTGTGTGTGAATGGGTGAATGTGACTCTGTAGAGTAAGAGCGCTCAGAGTGATCGGAAAACTCTAAAGGCGCTATACAAGTGCAGGTCCATTTACCATCTAACCCTCAAAAATATTTCATAGAGGCGTCCTGGTGGCCTGTGGGGGGTCTGAGATGCAGTGCCACACCACACAATAGCAATAATTGCAACATCCCTGCTTTGAGTCTGGCAGGCAGAGGGCTTTTGTTGCATATCACCTCTCCTCTCTCCCCTAATTTCCTGTCAGCTCCCTGCCATCACGATCAAATAAAGCCTGAACAAAATACAGTAGAAAAAAAGAGTAATAATGTTTGATATGTGCCTTTCAGTAATTACAGAAGCTGACCCAGATTGACAGGCGTTTACACACCGATAAATGAAACCCATTCTTTGAAAAGCTGCATCTGCAACCCACCGTTTCATACGATTACGTTCACTAAAGCATCAAATTGCCTGACAATAACTAAAATTCAATTATGACCAAATCTTTTAGGGTAAAAATCTAATTTGTAAGCTGCAATAATTCACCGGCATTCATCATCAGCAGAATCAAACAGGGGCTTGTCTGTTCAAAAATGGAAGCATCAAACACTTCCTCTATTCCACTGAATTTTTATGCACCTATTTGTGCCTTGCCTGCATCAATTTATGTATTTTTAAGATACTTTTGATGGCTTTATTGCCTTTATTTGACAGGGCAGCTATAGCATGAAAGGGGGGAGTGAAAGAAGGGGAATGACATGCAGCAAAGAGACATTGGTCGGAATTGAACTCACAGCCGCTGTGGCAAGGACACAGTCTTTGTGCATGGGGCTCCTGCTCTACCAGGTGAGCTAGTGGGCGTCCCCTGCATCAAAATAAAAGTCCTCTGCTACTCTAATGTGTTTTTTAGGGTAGACAAATGCACATGTTGTAAATATTGTCCTCAACCAAAAGTCTACACCTGTTTGTAAATCGCCTATAAAGTCAAAAGCTGACTGTGCTCCACTTCAAGTAAAACTGCTTAACAATGATATTAATAATAGCACTGCCACTACCACATAATAAGAGCATGCATCTACTGTGATTGCCTGTGGGCAATAATGTCAGCATTGCAAATAAAAAGTAGATATTTTTTATAGTTTAAATGTTGTCTTTTCATTTTTATTAAAGGCTACATTAACTATAAAACAATTTTCTGTGTTGTATTCCACGTGTTAGTATTTTTTAAAGAGCCAACACTCCCAAAAATCCCCCACATTATCAATATGAGGTTACCTGTCAGTCATTTAGTGCACCCACCTCCTTAAGTTAGAGCACTGGAGGATATTCTCAAAGCAGATGGGGACAAAATATAATTTATTTGGCTGAGATTTTACACTGAACACATCCATACATAAGGCAGAGATGACACATGAACACAAACTGCTCTTATGCCCATTTAGGATTCCACACTGACATTGAAAGCCCCATTATACTCTGTCAAATTGTGTTTGCAGGTGTCATAAAAACTGGATGTCTGACCAATTAACACTGACAGGGGACACGATAACCTATCTCTCCGGTTGTGTTTTTTATATTTTGGCAAGGTCGTTTTTGGAATTAGCCGTCGCACGGTCATCAGTAGTAATTTGTCTGTTTACATTAGCCAAGCACTCAGTGAATGCTTTTCACCAGACTGCTGGCTCATTTAAACCGCGTCCAAGGCTTCTCCCAAGTTCATCTCTGACAAGTCATTATCAACAAGGCCGTCTGTCTTTGCCAGGAAAGATATTGCAGCAATTCAATATTAAAATCTCCCTCTTTTTTAATTGCTCTCAGATATAAAACGCTCAGACGTGTCACAGTTTATTTCTAGGCCACATGACGTTTTATGAAAATGGGGGTACAGTAGCCTACATTTCAGAGATGCGCACAGATTTGGTGATGAATAACCAGCCATCCTCCTGGAGAGGGAGTCTTCACATGTTGACTCTGGCTGGAAAAATGCTGCTTTTTTCTATTGAAAATCGATTTTTCTGCGCTTCTGTGGTTCATTTAAATACCCTCATATAAGCCATCTTGGGAAGTGTCTGTACTAATATTTGGACAGTGGTGTCTGCTGTGCGCGTCTCGGTCCACACACACACATGCACACACATAAACACGCACTGGGGCACACGCTCGCGCCCGCACACAGACTGGGCTTTGTCTAATAGAATAAAGTCCATCAGCCTCAGCTGCTTTCTTTCTAAATGGGCTGTTTCCACGCTGCTGTTGAAAGACTGATGTGCCCCATGATGGCAATGAGTCTGTTATGCAATGTAGGTTACACATGATGCGCGTCTGAGCCGAGCAGTGCCGAATAAATTAATTAGGCTTCAATTGCATCTATAAAATCTGTGAATTTGCTTTAAATTCGTGAATGGGATTAAGATTAAAAATCAAATCTGTGGCTGTTTCCTTGCGGACTGTCTGTCAGCTCCAGACACAACTGGCAGAGGAGGGGTAAAGGATGACATTCCTTTATTTGGAAAGTGTTGGAAAATACAGGCACTCTCATAAAAGCAGAATAAATATGATTTGAATCCCTGTCTGTAACTGTGACGCTTCTGAGAGACACTCACATGTCGGTGATGTTCTCCATCTCCGCCTCGCTCTGCAGGACGGGGAAAGCATTGATACCCCGCTCCGGGTCCACGCAGGATATCCTGGTGCTGCTGCAAGAGCAAGACGGCGGGCATGCCTCCGCGGACATCCACGGGTCTCTAGAGCCCACTGCCACCCCGATCAACACAACCCACCACCACCACCAGCACCGCCACGACCCAGACGCTCTCCCCGGCGAGGAGAGAGCCGCGCTCCCGGGTCTCCAGGCGCTCATCTCGGGTGCCAACTTCAGCTATAAGGCTCGCTGAACAGCCCCACAGCCCGGCCCAGGTTGGCTGGGTTCAGCCCCGCTTCAGCCAATCAAGGAGGAAAAACAAAATGAAGCAAAATCCGATGCTGAGGTGGATACAGGCGGCGCAGCTAGAAAACCATCTGCCGTGGCAACGGTGACAGAGAGGAGAAACCCGGAGAGTGTGTCGTCCCTGTCCTGCGTGTTTCCTCCAGAATCTCCCGTCTGTCAGCCCAGTCAGTCACAATCACACTGCCACACTGACGGGTGTGTGCCAAGGAGGATCTCTCCCTCTCTCTCTGTCTCACCCTCCCTCTTCCTCTCAGCTGCTCAGCTGACACGCACCGACCGGAGCCTGCTCCACACAATGTTCTCTGTGTGGATGATTCTCGTCAGAGAGACTGGTGGTGGTGGTGGTGGTGGTGGTTGGGTGGGTTGGTGGGTGGATAGGCTACAGAGCAAATGTCAGTCAGGATGGGAGCTGTTCCGCTGCTCCCGCGCAGAGATGAACGCACAACAGGGAGATCTCAGCATCTAAGCAGATCATGTAGGCTATAATGTGATACCTCATTGATCCCCTTTAGGGAGATGCTCCATGCCCTGCGTGTTCTTGGGGGAAGGGTCAGGTGCACAGCAGGGTGAGCCTCTTGCTCAAGGGCACCTCAGCAGGGCGCACTCTGACTTCATGGTTAATAAGCAGCCTTGCGCATCTGTTTTGACATTTGGTCCATCAGGGGTTAAAGTTCCAGGGCTGTGACAGGCTTCACCGGCCTTGCCTTGAGTTGTGAACGAGGTGTGAGAGTCCTTGTCTGACAGCTAGGAAGAGAGCTGGAGAAAGAGGAGGGTGGGAAAGGTTTCAGCTGAAGAGGTGATTTAATTTATCTACTAGCTGTCTTCAGATTATGTGCCTAAATGAGATATAAGGAGCCATCAATTTACAGGCTCTAATTGTCATAATCATTCTCACCATCACCGTCGCTGTACTTATAATCATCATTATCATCTGGTTGTTATGCTGGGTGTTTGATAAGTAGACCTGTATACAGTTAATCAGTGAGAAACAAAGCTGTCTGAAGGAGGGCTTGCTTTGAATCTAGGTAGTCACTCGAGAACTGCACTCACACTCTTGTACTTGGGAACAGGAAAGAAACAGCCTATAATTGTCCTGCAGGTCTATTTTAATGCCAGCTGAGCTTATTGGTGCTTCCACTGTAGACACCAGGAGGAGAGGTGGATGTAATTTCTGAGACGTCACAGAAGAGAGAGTGAGAGACCAGGAGAGAAAGAGGGAGCAATCACCAATCATCAAGTCTTTAGCTGGCGTGTACTAGACCAAGCGTCACCTTATTAAATCATTAGACCATTTTTCATAATCATATGGGGCTCCCAGCCAAACCAGACCTGAATCAATAATCTGTCATCTCAGAGTGGAAGCTATACGGCTGCATGCCAGTCACTCCGCTGCTATAGATCTCCTGCTGCTGGATGCATAACACAGGAGCTGATCTGCCTTTTTATGTTGCACGGTCTTTGAAGAACAGAGACTCTTCTCCTCAGTCTTTCACCTTGTATGTGAGAGACAGAATGACAGCACATCTGCCTGTGAGCAGCAGCAGCCCCAACACACCCCAGCTGTGAGGAGTCCTCTCCTCTCCTCTCCTCTCCTCTCCTCTCCTCTCCTCTCCTCTCCTCTCCTCTCCAATGTCCTGTCCCCAGCTCTATATGACGTTTGTGCTGACGCACAGGCAGTGCTGCTGAATAGAGGAGTGTAATTATGGAGCCATGCCGGTGTCTTAACCAATCTGGTGGATGCCTGCCTCAGAAATCAGGGTGTACACGTTCTGCACAGAGCAGTGTAGGCGTACCAATTAAAACATTGTCTTACAAACAGAATATTCCAATTACTCGCTGTTCCTTTTGAAATTTGACAGAGGTTGTGGCCCGTGTTAAAAGTCTTTGACATTTTGAACATGCAGTCACCCCCTTGAACCATCTGTCATCCACAGACAAAGCATCAGTCAGAATGTATTTGTCCAGTACTCTGGGTATATTATAGTATGCCAAACATATTTAGCTTAGTGTGGAAACTGTGGAGCATGTTTGACATGCTGACTGCAAAACACAAATCACCACTTTCCACTTATTTATTTTGTGCATGCATACAATGAGCGCTGCTGCTGATGAGATTCAAATATGTTAAAGGTGTCCTCACTGATAAAAGGAACAAAGTCTTATGGTTTTATTTTTTCCTGATGTATCAACTAAAGGCTTTTGTTAATTGCCATGCATATCTGGAGTTTTAATTAACAACATCTGGACGAGTTTGCACACAAAGTCAGCATCTGCAAACATAAACGAGTGGCTCCTCAAATATTACAGCATTAGATGCTTTCCTGTAGTTCACTGTCACAGAATTATAAAAGCTAGTTTGAGATAGTAAATTAAAAATGTGTTCATTTAAATGAGCGCTGGCTCACTGGAAATGTAGCCATATGTTAAATGACCATGTGTGCTGTCAGATGGCCTCTGTATATTTTTCCTACTGACGTCACTCAGCTCCCCGACCGATGTGACATCAAGGATCAGCATTGTGATCACTGTTCCTTTATGTCTGATCACAGTCACACATTTTTTCATATTCATGCATAGTTGTCACAACAACATACTGGGTGATGGCAATCATCTGTTATGTTATCACACAAAGGCTGCAGCTACAAGTCATCAACGGTTTTGGTTGGTTGGGTTGCGTCACGGTCACCTGTTGCATCAAAATCTCCTGTTTTTGTATCGCAGTCACCTACCATTATATCACAATTAACTGTTGTTGCATCACGATCACCTGTTGTTGCATGACAATAACTTGTCTCATTGAGAAAAACAATTTCTGCATCACAATCAGCTGTGTTGCATCATAATCAACCATTTTTGCATTATAGTCACCTGTTGTTGCATCGTAGGGGATTGTTGTGGCATCACCATCATCTGATGTTACATCATAGTCAACTTATATTGCATTACAGTCGCTTGTTGCATGAAAATCACCTGTTGTATCAAAGTCAACCATTGATGCATCACAATCACCTGTTGTTTCATCACATCACCTGCTGTTGCATCACAATCACCTCATTTTTATTTATTTATTTATTTAATTTAACCTTTATTTATCCAGGAAGTCCCATTGAGATTGAAAATGTCTTTTACAACAGAGACCTGGCCGAGGTAGCAGCCAATCAAAACACATTTAAAATGCAACAAATACAACATATAAAACAAAAATCTTCAACATAGTGGCCTCTCAAGAAAAACAAGCACACGTCACTGTCACCACATTCTTTATGACACCCTTAAATTCATCAGTGGATATAAGTGTTTCTAATTTTAAATCATTTTGAAGATTTTCCATGTCTGTGGTGCAGAGTAGGAGAATGTAGTTTACCCCAGATCTGTTAAAACCTGGGGTACATTAAAAAGCAACCGCTTGGAGGAGCCTAGCAGGTAACTACCAGAGCTGACACACAGAAGGGTACAGAGGTAGGCAGGAAGTTTACCCAATATTGCTTTATAGATAAAAAATATACAGGTGCTGTTGTCTGTGAATGGTCAGTGATGTCCAACACACCAAATCATAAAGAATGCAGTGATGAGTAAGTGACTTTGCATTTGTTATAAAGCGTAGAGATGCATGGTACACTGAATTAAGGTAAAATGAAGGAGGTTTCATGCATGTACAGCAGGTCACTGTAATCAATCACAGACAGAAAAGTCTGTTACATCAAAGTAACTATTGTTGCATTACAACTTGTTGTATCAGAATCAATTGTTGTTGCATCACAGTCAACCTTTGCTTCACCAGTTACCTGCTGCTGTGTGTGATTATGCTCCTATTTTTACTTTTAAATTAGTATCGTGTTATTGATGGTAATCACTTCAGGTTCAGGTCAAGTCAAAGAACAAATCTTTTACATATTCAAACTTTTATTGAATCCCTTTATGATTTATTCATGTCGGCCCCTAAAAATACACAAATGGACTTGTATCCTGCTTCACCCCAAAGCTACGGGTAACAGAGAGACAGGGTTATGATTGGGACACCAGACACACCAAGGAGATACAAATATGTGCAGAAACATAATATAGTGTTCCTTTGCTAACTGTGAACGGTTTAGGAACAATATACATGGATAAACAAACCTCAGCAGGACAGAACCATTTTCGTGCTCTGTCCTTGTTTTGTTTTTTTAAACTTCTCCGCTTAATGGCTTAGCTGTGGATTGGCTACATCAAAGTGGTGGTGGATAGTGATATCAGTGGGGCCCATGTGTCCTGAGTAAAAAGAAGAAGTGGTTTTTTTTTTCTTTCCTTTAAAAATGACTGAATGACACTCACCTTTCTGAACTGCACTGTTACCACACTCCCAGGAGAAAAAGGGTTTTGGGAATCCAGCAGACTAAATGCAAGACAGATGGATGTCCTTTTGCTTTTGAAAGGAAATAGTGTCCTATTATTAGTACTTATTTTCTTTGTATCTTAACCTTTTATTTGCAGTAATCACAGTAATCTTTGTGGAGTTTTCTTCAGGCTATATTCTCCTATAATTGCATGCAAAATGTTCTTATTTCCTAATTTCCTTGTTTACTTAGTGTTTAGCTTTGAATAAGAGCTCCCAGTGTGTCCTGAATATAAATAAACATTGTCATGTGGACTGACATGAACCCATAACCTCCACATTACTGCCATTCAGATCATATGGGTCTGAGAAATGATACACTAGTGCCCTCTAGTGGCTGCTGGGATACTTACCATATGAGAAATATGAGACTACAGAGTGTTATTGGCACATGCTGCATCCATACAGAAACAATACAATATGAGCAGAGAACAGGGAGTTTTTCTGTGACAATAATTTAATTCAGGGAAGAGACAGCGAGAACTATTGACTCTGTCCATGACTGCAAACACTGGGACATTGTAAACGCACAGACTGTCCTTTCAGGGGCTGGAAGAAATGACTGAGTTAAAGAGAAGAGAGAGGTCATGTCACGCTGACTGGTATTTGGTTGGATATTTGGAAAGTTAGCGTGAATGAATAGAACCTGCATGACTCAGCCTTACACATTAGTGTGTGTTTGAGTCTGTGTGTGTGTCGAGCTAATCCCGTAATGGCCTTTAATCTGATGACAGCTAGGCAAGATATCAGTCAGCCGAACAGAGACCTCATTAATGTGTGCCTATGTTTGCGTGTCTGTTTGTCAGAGAAAGAAATTGATAACCTTGTCACAACACATTCGACAAAAACATCCACAGAATCTTAAAAACTAACAAAGTACCAAAAAGAGGACCCGAGGGAGGAAAGGGAGGGGGAAATGGATGCAGGGAGAGACAGGGAGTCGCAGGAGGAGGGAGGATGGGAGGGGGAAAGGACTAGACAGGTGTGCTTAGAGTCTGGCCAGTGTTTGAAAATACGTGAACAGGAAGAGAATGGAGCTGAATGGAATAGCAAAGAAGAGTCGGAAAAGGGGTGAAGACAACACAGCCTTTGAACCAGAGGTAAGCTAGACTTGTTTGTCGAGCTATTCATGAACATTACTGTTTAAATGGAAACATTAGAGAACCCCTGAAGGCAGTTGTAACCATACACTATAGGTAACTATGGAAAAAGCCATTGCTTTAAACAACATCTTTCTATCTCAGTTTTTACAGAATCAAACCATTCGCCCAGCTTATCGAGCAAATGTCACGCTGCTAACTTTGTACCAAGGGATTCAAGTGACTGGGATAAGTAGTTTCAGACCTTTTATCAGAAACACATGAGCACAGTGTGTACAGGAGAAGAAGTTCTCCTTCAACCGGTTTGCCTTTAAGTTCTGAGTCAATATGTGTCACTGTACAAACAACCACAGGTAAGCATATTTAGAATATTCTTTATCCTCAAGCTGTGTGCGTGTGTGTGTGTGTGTGTGTGTGTGTGTGTGTGGCAGGAACAGGGTCAGATATACGTTGAAGTGGACATTTCTCCCGAAGCTGCGGACGATGCACGCGACAGGCCAGAACAACATAACAAAAGGTGGTGTTTTTGTTTTCTTTATAAATTCTTGAATTTTCTCTTAATTTTCTGTTAAGAGAAAAAATAAGAGAGGTCAACTCCAGATGCACCAAACCATCCAAACCTGCTCTTACGGTGTGCTCAATGATGAATCCCACTTGATCCCTTATTAGTACAGGTAACACACCCTGAAGTCTGTATAAGGACAGGTGTTGTGCCGTGTGCAAATACTCTGGCACATGCCTAAGAATTGACCTATGGCTAAGCCACGCCCCCCTCCACTAACTCAGACAAACTATCAACATTCAGTGACCGGGCGCTATGGCAGGTGTCACAGTACACAGCATTTCGCAAGAGGCAATTGATTTTTGGGGACATAACGATCAGATGTCATTGAGAAGTAACCAAAAGGGCCTAAACTATGCATTGGATGGATATAGTCATCATTTTATTGTTGAGAAGGTCGATGAAAAGCTTAAATTACAAGCCAAAATTTACAGGTCACAGTGTACGCTTGTGAACCGCATCTTGTTGCCGTCGCCATCAAAGACAACAAGTTAAAGTGCCACTGAAGTTAAGGTTTTTGGCTCAGAGTATGAGAAAAGGATAACGGCCTTTTTACCATCTTTACCAAGAGTGTCTCTCCGTTAGTTTGGTGCTACAGTATTTACACTGAATCATTCAGCATAACGTTTGCTAACGTTTGTTATCTCTGCGATTATTACAGATAAATTAATGAAGCTAAGCTCCAGAAGTTAACGTTAGTTTAACTAGAGCCTTTTGGACAACAGCTAACGATGATGTACGATCACCAAAGTACAAAACTAGAACAAAATAGGCTGATGAACTCCCAGCAAACAAGGTGGCATGATGAAAAACGCAGCTAGGAGCTAACGTTAGGCTAACTTTAGCTAACGTTAGCTAGAGATGTTAAAGATAACTTTATATTTCTTTCCAGCAAAGTGACAATATGTTGCCTCAAACACAATGTTGACTTACCTTAGAACAGATGTAGACATTGTTAATCTTATTCACGTTGAGTTGATGTTGTGGTCTAACGTTACTGTACAACTTTATCCAAAGGAGACACTTTTCTCGGTTGAGATGTGGTTTAGGAAAGGGTAAAAAATACACCTCGTCGCCCAGCCTCTCAGGATACCTTGTGTTGGAGTTGCATGTACCCCATGCACACCGTTTTACCATTTTTTAAAAAATGCTCATAAAACCGAACAAAACTGACTTCTGTAATGCATTTCAATAAACGTCCAGGCAGAGAATGTCCGAGTGTATGGGAATGGCTATACGCACTGTGATTGGCTCATCACGTTTGAGGGCGGGACTTAGCCATAGGTCAGTTGGAGAGAAGCCACCAAGTACAAAGGCTGTAAGAAGAACTTCTGCGGTCATGGAATTGACACACTGTCAAATAAACCTAAACAAGGTAAACGTGATTTTACAGAGTGTCAGTGGTGGTGTTACAGAAAAATCAAAAACCCAGCAATGCGAAACTTTCTGAGGGACGCACAGTGACTGAAGTTTATAGAAAATAGTTTGACATAAAAAAAAATGGAGGTCAAAACACTGCATTGCTGTACTTTTTTTTAATGTCTTAATTGGGGTCAGTGGACAAATTTAATGATCCAATCATGCTTCCGAAAATAGAATAATCTACATTTGATTATATGGTGCATTTTTTATGTTCCTCAAGTTTAAAACTTGTGTTTCCTTGCATCAGAGGGACATTTATGGACTGTAAAAACAGGATGTTTTTGTCTTATCTTGGTAAAAGTGCTCTCTACCACTCATTGAATTTTCTCTTACCTAAGAGAAGAGCAAAAACATCCCAGAAATCAATGGCTACTAACAAAATAAGAACAACCTGTGGATACAAACAAAAATAAGTGAAAATTTGTTTGTATATCACTTCCGACATGAGACCCATTCTTCATGTCACATTTTCTCAGTTTCCTCTAAATCACCAGCCTTTCTCCCGTCCTTTGTTGTCACAAATCATGTCCTCTCTCCTTATCTTGCCCCTTATCATTCTCCTTTCTGTGTGCCCAGCTTGCTTGAGAAGAAAATGGAGGCATTCCAGGGCTGTTTGGCAAAGCACAAAGACCAGATCCGCCTGATTAAACGCCTGGTTTTAGGAGCAGGTAAAGTATCTTTGTTAGCATCTGTTAAAGTGCAACTGGGGACCCTGAATGGATAGCAGGTCTCTGTCTGGGGGCCTCCACATGTGTAGCCTAAGTATCAAAGTCTTTCATCTTAAATTTGCAGCATGAAGGAGTCTCTCGTTAATGTTAAGATTTTATCGGAGACAAAGTGTGTCCACTGCTCTGAACAATTGATTTTCTTTGTTTGCTACTTGTGATTATGCAGCCACATAGGATTAAATCTTAGTATACTGAAAAATCAATTTCTGGTCTTGCTTTAGGACTTTGAGTCTGTGTGAGTGCTTGTAAAGGGCTGTTTAATTTATCTTTGAGAACTGGCTGCGCTGGTTAGACCTACATGCTCTATGCCTCAGAGCAAAGTGTGTGTGTGTGTGTGTGTGTGTGTGTGTGTGTGTAACTGACAAAGGAAAAACAGAGTTTTTTTCTAATTGCCATGATTTTTAATGGAAAAATCAAGCCATTGCTTATCAGAGCACATGTCGAGTATTTGAATGTTCAATGTGTTGCTGTCCAGACTACACAGATACAAGAGTATGTATACACACACACACACACACACACACACACACACACACACACAGCAACACACACAGTGCCAATGCTGGCTTTGTTGACTCCTATAGCAATTTAAAAAGAGCAATTAGTGGTACAGTGTTACTGTATTGATCCAAAAATAATAACAGAACATACTGCAGGCTGCGACATATACAACATGTTATGTTGCTCTCAAGTCTGTGTCATAAAAACCCATCTGTCCTCTTTACAAATATTGTACAGATACATATGACCTAATTTGTTAGGACTGTAGCCAACGTAAAAATGCAAATGACCTTATGTAGAGCCAGCTTGTGATTTGTCTCTATATGTAGATATAAGCGTCTTATTCTGAGGTGATTTTCATATTTTCAGCTGATCATACACTAATGAAAACAAGGTTATGAATATTATGTACCATTTCTGCCAGTGGATGCCTCTAAATCCTACACACTGGATCATTAAACATCCAATTAAAGCTCAAACTTTATCTTCTGAACCTGCATATCTACAAAGAAACTTTGTTAATTTCCAGTATTTGTGATGAGTCAAAGTTGATTTTGCTCAAGAAATTAACCCGTCAACAAAAGTTTGCACCTCGAGATATTGAATTGTTTTTGATATCCTCATTTTGAACTATTACTTTTTCAGTCCTATAAAAACTAAATAAGAAATCGCACCATTTTCGGGCTGATATAATATGCTCCTCACTAACGGATGAAAATGCAGTTAAAATGCGGCAGAACAGTTGCATTCATATCTTAATTAAATTCAGTTCAGTTCTGTATTTGTAAGTCAGAGGGCTTGATGTTTACAGATGAGCACACACTGTGTCATTTGAAGACTTGGCAAGAAAACAAAGATAAAAGAACTTAAATGTGGGAGTTTGAAATGTGAAATGCTTCTTTAAGATTTCACAACACTTTAGACTTTATGGTAAAAATCAGACCTTGTTGTAGCTGTTTTACATGTAGCATTTTTTCAAGTGCCATCATCATCAGAGTCACCCATAAGTCAGATTTGCCATTTGAGGATGTGTTCAGTTTTCATCTCTGTACTCTGTGCTCACTCCTCCTGCTGTGTTTTTAACCAGAGGAAGTAAAGCAGGAAATAAAAGGAAGATATGTGAATTGTTCTGATGAGAGAAAATAATGTCAGCTTTGTTGGATATAATCATATTAATACTAAATTTGTTTCAGGCCTCGTTGCCATAGTGATAGCGGCATGTGTCCTGAACTTCAACCGGGCTGTTGTGCTGCTGGTCATCGCCTTGGTAACCGTATTCTTCCTGGTCTGGGATTGGATGATGGGCCGCTATGGCGACCGGGTGTGGGAGGAGCTCTCTCCTATCAGAGACCTTCTCAGCAAAAACTGGTTTTGGATCAAATGGTGAGAAATGTTTTGTTTCAGTTCGCCTGGTGCACACCTTCCTCATCAGAGCACAGAGGGAGGCTCACTGGTGCTCTCACCGTAATGACATTGGGAAAAACTGTGGAGTCAGTACACTAAAAAATCTCTCTCAGCAGCTGTAACTGATGTATGTAATGTGCAAGACAGTTCAGACATGTTGTCTCCTGGCAACGACAATGTCCTCAGACTGAGGAAATTCATTGTTCGTTAAATCAGCATGAGCACTGAATTCAAACAGAGCAGGATAAAGGAAACGAGCAGTTGATGGCAGAGTGTGAAAACTGCTGTGTGCCACAGTGCACATAAAGTAAGGTAATTGCACTAGCTCAAGGGCACTTACCTCACTGGAAAGGTGAGGCAGAGGCACAATACAGACTGTAACAAATGGTATAACAATATAACAGGAATATAACATTAGGTTAAAGACACACATGTAACTAATAGGGTTAAAAATTCCCAACTTTCACCCAGCTTAAGGAGTTTGATCTCCTTCCTTCAGGCCATCATTACAGTGTGCCTGAAGCAACAACATGGTGCTGTCTCCTATTCTTGTAGCCATTAAAGGCTGAATCTGAATTTACCTTGACTTGCAGTTGATTTGGCACCATATCTGTTGGGCCTTAACCTTCCACATTTTACATGTGGCTTGATCTGCTGCTGTTGTTAGATTACATTTTATATGCTTATTTTTTGTACTTTCATTCTGGCAATTTGTCCTCAAACAGCAAGAAACTATTTATAAAAATTGGCACCGAGGCACCTAAAGAATGAATCTGAGGCAGGGAAAATAAGTTCATTGTCCAGGCATTTGTTACATTTTGAGCAGTGTATTTTACCATTTCAGCAAGCAAAGAACAATGGTGTCTACAGCCTCTCTTACCCTGGTGAAAAAAAACATAATATGCGTTCCAGTATCCAAAGATTTGTCTCAAATCGTGTACTTCCGTCAGTACACTTCTATGAAGTATACTATGTGCACTATGTACTCATTGGTAGTGTTGTATTAAATCAATAGTGCCATTGTGCACTCACCAGAAATGATGACCGCAAATTAGCTAGTTAGCAAACTAGCATTAGCATTCGCGTTATCATTCGTGGTCCCCAGTCATTACAGACTGCTAAATTAACCGAACAAACATACTGCTGGCTTATACCCGACAGCAGTATACTTGTGCTTAGTGCAGAAAGCACATGTATTTGTACAGCGTACATTTCCGCTGCGTAGCCAAGATGGCAACCATTGAGGGCGAGAAGAGTCCATAGTTCCACACTCAATTTCTTGACCGTTTTGAGTGCACCATCTGGGTACTCATAGTGCACTGCATTTTTCCATACTTCTCAGTGTGAACGCACTTATGCGCTCAAAATATTAAGTGTAAGTACAGAAGTACGCGATCTGAGACACAGCATTAGTATGTCCCACTGCATAGTAAGTCAAATGCAATGTGCCAAGAATGCCAGGATGTTCTACAACATTCGGTTCAATTTTGCAGTACGCAAGGCAGCATGCTTTTCTGGCTATAATGACCTAAAATCTTCTGCGTGGCAGATGATGCGTCACATCGACTGAGCCGCAAACAGATGACAGGAGTATATGAGAAAGTTTTCTGATGGAAGAGAAGCAGTCCTCGTTCTGTCATCCTGTAACTTCTTTACAACACACTCGCCTTCTTCTTGCCAGTATATTACATATTACAGATGTACAGACTGTGTGTTTCTGTTTATCTCCCTGGCTTCCTCCACTTCTTCCTTTGTACATCACTCTCTGTCTCTCCAGGGTCTTGTGTGTGCTACTGCTGGTGTTCGTGGTGTGCTGGCTGGCACTGGACACGGCCCAGCAAGGGACCAGACAGCTTGTGTCTTTCTTTGGTTTGCTGCTCCTCATCTTCTTAATGCTGCTGTTCTCCAAACACCCATTCAGGGTAAGACACACACACACACACAACCACACAAACTTTTTGATCATGTATGGATATATATGTATTGTGCATGTGTCTTGCAGTGGTGTTGGCAAACTTTAATCTGTGGGGTCGGGCTACAGTTTGTCTTTGGTCTGCTGATCCTAAGGACAAAGTTTGGCTTAGATGGACTGCAATGGCTTGGAAAACAAGTCGAGGTACACACACACACACACACACACACACACACATAGATTTTTTGTTTTTAGTTGATTGTCCTTTTGTTTCTTAGTTTCCTTTTTCATTTCTTTGTGTTCTTTTCATTGTCTCCTTTTTCTCGTTTCTTTGATTCCTTTCTATTGTTTCCTGGTTTCCTTGTTTTGTTTGATTGTGTCCCTCTTTTGTTTTTTCCTACTCTGTCAGCATCCGAGTCTCATTTTGTTTATGATAAATTTGGGGATTTTACTCACTGTAGCTTTGAAACATCACAAAATGTACAATCAATCATTTTACATTTTTCTGTGTCTTTTGCTAACAATTCCAAAATCTCCTCCATGTAGACTTTTATGTCGTTCACAGATGTTGGGTCTAAGTTTGTGTTTGGTCCAAATTACAGAGACCACCTCTTCGTCTTCCAGGTACATGAATGAGACAGTGTGTGTACATAGACCTCATGGCAGGGTGTCTGGGATATACAGTTTGTGTTTGGGCATGTAACATCATATTCTGGTTTTAGAAACCTATAGATGCGTGCGGGTGCTTCATTAGCTCAAGCAAAAGTAGTAGTTAGTCATAAAACGAAACATCTGGATATTGTTTGTATTGTTCAAATAGGAATATGAATAACAAGGTACATGATTTTCCATGTAAATGTCATTTTCCAACCCCGTCTCACTCCGAAGTCGTCGAAATCCTGCGCTTGGGCTATGACTTCCGGTGTCAGACACCCGACGAAAAAGGCATCTTTTAACGTCTGCATAATATGCAACAGGTTGCCGTTATAGCTTAACAGCACTTGGGGAAACATGGCAGGAGAGGAACTAAAGTTAAGGCAGCGAAAGGCAGAGTGGGGCAAGCGGGAAGAGTGGTGGATGGGTTCAGCAAATGCCGACTTTCACCTGGGAGAGCGGTGTTTGTGTCCCGTACTATTATAAAGCCAAACCTTGTCCTTTTTTCCTGAACCCAACCAAGTGCATTTGTTGTTTATGGGGAAAAAAAAGGTCAGTTGGCGGTGTTGTACCGACGTAGTGCGTTTATTTTGAAAGAGACTGTATGTAAACAGTAAATTTCCTGTGAAAACAGAAGTGTGTTTTGAAAGAAGACAATGCATGTGACAGGCAGAACTTGACACGCTGTCCCAGAACGTCAACAACCACCCAGGGTACCTTGCACATCGTATCTCGATGTAGAAAGTCCATGACCAAACACTGATAAGTGACGAGGTCGGAGTGAGAATGTGTTGCATTTTCTGAATATGATCAAAGTCAAGATGAGACTCAAAGGTTCTGGTGTGCATGTCGACAATATATATATGAAAGATGATGATGATGATGATTGTGGACTCTCTCTAGGTGATGCCTATATTGGTTTTTATGAGCTCCGTCATCTCCATCCTCTACTACATTGGCTTCATGCCCTGGCTCATTTGCAAGGTGAGGAAGTGGGAGGATAAAGTGCACGGACAGAGAGAAATATTTGATGGCAAATGTATTTTTCCAAGCCATTTATTTTTAAAGCACCTGTTATATAAGAAATACAGTGTAAGGGATAAAAGGGAAATGATAACTGCTCAGAGTAACTGGAAATGAGCCCAATGACACAATGACGACCAGGATATTTAGTTTCCAATTTGTATATTTTTATATTATAATTTTCTACAGCTCAGTTATTTCCTTTTGATTTTCTGTGATTTTTTTCATTTTATATTTTCAAAGATTGGATTCGTAATGCAGGTTACCATGGCAACATCTGCACCAGAATCAATGGCTGCAGCTGGAAATATATTCTTGGGACAGGTAAACAACAGTTTAAACAGTAAACAAACACATCAAGCAAATCACTGATATAATTACATGAATCCATAAATCCACTAGTCCCAAATCCACCCAGCCTTTGTCCTTCCTCCTTCAGACAGACTCACCTCTCTTGATCCGTCCGTACATCAGTGGACTAACTTGCTCTGAGATGCATGCTGTGATGGCAGGAGGCATGGCCGGTGTCTCTGGTACCATTTTGGGAGCCTATATCTCCTTTGGGGTAAGGCGATGGATGCAGGGGTGGGAGGAGGTTTTCACAATTAAGGCTGTATTTTAAAAAAATAACTTTAAGGAAACTATGAAAGTACAGTTTGTGGCTTGATCTTATCAACAATTGAGTTATTTGAAAAAAACAATGGTTGTCAATAAGCATGAAACAGGACATGAATGATCAAATATGTCTTAAGGGTTATCAACATTCCTTTTATTATAATTTATTTCAGTGCCAGATTGGGAATGCCAGTAATTAACCTGTAAAGTATGAGTTCTTAAACCAACTGTTAAACGAATACTTAACCCCCTTAATGATCAGTTGTGTATCTATTACTCACCCTGTGTTACACTGAATTCTTGAAGAGAATTTGTTTTTAATGCATGCCTCCACGGTGAATGAAAAATCCAAAAGCAGCAGATATTCTTGACGAATTAAGGTCATAAGGATCCATGTTTAACAACAACAAAACTATATCAAAACATCTAATTTCACTTTCAGTAATCTGGTTTTAGCAAAATTGTATGTGTTTGGGGAGTACTAAGCATCTAAGTGGATAAATGAGACTTGGATTTTACTGTACGGGTTGAGTGAGAGTTTGCAATGGATGTCTTGATTTAGTTTTGCTGTTGTTATATGCAGTTCCTTTTACTCCCATTCATCAAAAAATGAGTCTTTGTCCACTGGAGGCATGCAAGATGATCAAACTTTTCTTCAGAAATTCAGCGAAGCATAGGGTGAGTCACTGACTAGTCATTTGGAGGGGGAGTATTCCTTTAACTTAATGAAGTCATAGGGATATCAGACATTAGGAACACTGTTTAAAATATAGCCTGGAAGTCTTTTTAAGTCCTTATCTAAGGACTCTTGACTGACCCTGAACCTGATCTTGCCTGAGAGTGTACATAGGAATTTATGACAGCTCTGTCAGGAAGTGAATGATTGACCATTAAATGTATGTCTTGTTTAATGTGCCTCTCTCTTGAGATTGAGGCAACACACTTGTTGACAGCAACACTGATGTCTGCTCCAGCCTCCCTGGCCATCGCCAAGATGTTCTGGCCTGAAACAGAGACGCCCAGTGTATCAACCAGTGATGACCTTCAGCTGGACCATGGGTAGGAGAGGACAGTGGCATCATTATAATATAATACACTACAGACTGTTTCAAAAAATGGTTTTCATTCAAGCATCTCTATTCTATTAGAATTGTACTTATATTACACAGACATTGAAAAACACCATTAGTTGTGGGTATGGACGCTGTGTGGAGAGTTGGTTGGATTAGAACAGAATAGGGGTAGGACTAGACAAGTATGCCTCACCTTCCTTCTTTTGTCATACATGAAATGTTAATTTATGTTGCTTATTTAAAAAAAAATCTGTTGTACATTTTCACCGTTATTTATACATGTATTATAGATAGTAGTTTATTTAGTTATTTTTTAATGTTCTAATTGAAATATATTCAGTTCAAGCCAGTTTGATTAATGAAAAAGGTAACACCTGCAGACCGACTCGAAACAACAATTTACAATTTACAACAATTAAACAGATAAAACTTAAATCAGTCAAAGTGTTGGATGTAAACAATCAACCTGACAGATCTGAATAGGGACCAAATATTGTCTGTTTAAACAGATTTGTGCTTTGTTATCTACATTCACCTAACCTGAGCATTAGATGATCTACAGCACCAACCACAGTATTGACACAGTAAATGTCAGCAACACCAGTATGCTGATGACACTGCACTATTTTGATACAATACTGTTCAAACATAAAGTGTTGTATAACCATTCAAATGTTGCCTGTTTCTCCTCAGAGACAGTAAGAACGTGTTTGAGGCAGCATCCCAAGGTGCATCTTCTGCAGTGGGTTTAGTGGCCAACATTGTTACCAACCTCATTGCCTTCATGGCACTGTTAGCCTTTTTAAATGCTGTCCTCGCCTGGCTGGGCGGGATGTTGGACTGTCCGCAGCTCAGCTTCTCGGTAACAGCCCCGACTTGACACTCAAACACTTATACACCAACTCTCCAACATATACTGTAATTTTATATTTATATTCTTAATATATTCAAATATTAACCTGCATATATGCACTCACTCTTTGCTCTTTCTGTCCTGTTTAGCTCATCTGCTCATACGTGTTCATGCCTCTCTCATTCATGATGGGTGTTTCCTGGGAGGACAGTTTCATTGTTGCTGAACTGATTGGCATCAAGACATTTATCAATGAGTTTATTGCCTATAAGAAGTTGTCAGAGTTAATTAAGAGGCGGAAATCAGGAGGACCAGAATATGTGGGCAACGTAAAGCAGTATATTTCTGTGAGTCTCACTCATCATTCTTTACAGTTATTTTTTCCAGTTTCAACATAGATGAGTGGCTGACTAGTCGGTGTGGAGGGGCTTTATGTCAATAAAAGTGTTATGGCCTCATTAGATAATTTTATTTCTCTAATGGATGTCTAAATGATGGTAGACAAACAGTGTTTAGTTAAGAACGTATTAAGGCAAGGTTTTTGGAATCTTCACAACCTGCATATGACAAAGGAAATAAGTGGTGATGCAACACATTCTCACCAGCAACTTGTCAAATATGGCAGCTTGGTCAGTGGTCTACACTTCAAACAATGACGCTCTCAGTATCCCTCCCATCAAGTTTCAGTTCAAAAAGGACTTAAAGGGATAGTGCACCCAAAAATGAAAATTCAGCCACGGGCAGTATGGAGATATTTTGTGCTTTCAATTATGTGTTTTTGGACGTGTGAATCTGGGGTGCCGTAAGCCTCGATTACGGCCTATTTCCACCAGATGCGTGTTGGTTGCGTCTCCGCTCCGGCATGGCAGCGGAGCCGATAGGATTCGATTGTAGTCAATGTGTGTGTTTCCACCGGCTGCGGTTGTGCTGCATTCTGGCTCCATCTCAGCTCTGGCACTCCAAAGCCCTCTGCAACAGATACGCAGGACTTCTATTTTTGCCGGACGCCGGAGCACAACGCAGCAATTTAGCACAGAGCAGATCATGCGGGGCAGGAAGTCGTGCACAGAAACAAAATAAAACATCCGGTTAATTTTCAAAATAAAATACACAGTGTTCATGGCGGATCATATTTCCCTGCACTACACCTTGAAAACTACATAATGGGCAGAGGCAGGCCTGAAGTCAACAGGTCAGAGGTTTTCAGACGTCATTTCACCCCGTTGACACCAGTGCACCGAGATGTCTTCCGGCGGAGCTGCACCACTCCGCACAGCAAACGCAGCCAGTGGATATTGACGGACGGCGGAACACGCCGTTCCGCAACAGACGCGCATCCAGTGGAAATCCGGTGTTAGAATTGTGTTGCTACCTCCTCTCCCCTTGGATCTCCGCAAGGGATGTGAGGACTCTAAAACTTCACCTGAGCCTCCCTCGGCATATGGGTGAGTAGATAATGGCTGAATTTTCATTTTTGGGTGCACTATCCCTTAAAATGCAAGACTGCAGACAGGAAGGATAACTGAACAAAAACAGACAAAAACCAATCAAGAGCAGCTTTCTCACACAAGGCATTTTATCTGGCCCGCTTGCAAATACTGCTGTGAGAACACGAACCAACTCTTGGTGATATGCAACTTTGTAACAAAATTAGTCCCTGATATGGACCAAAGCAAGCGAACTCTAGGTCTGAAAACACCCTTAGATAACAAGTATGTCAAGTAGACCATGTCATGTCTAAGGAAGAGCTGCTGGCTTGAAAAGTTACACAGCATTAAAATCCTTCCAACAGGAGCTACTAGGTATGTGTGTCTATTTGTTTCTTTTCCTGATGTTGCTTAAATCCAGCACCCAGTCCATTAGACATTGGGATGTGGGTGTCTTTTTTTACTGTTCTGTATGTCAAGTATCTGACATGACAGAAATATGATGTTAACTAAGTTACATGTGCTAGGAAAGGTAGTATCAGCCCTGCTTCTACCTGGAGCTCGCATGTACGGAGCCTGGGTTTGGTTGAAGGTGGCAGTGCTGTTTGGGCTGAGAAAGCCATGCATAAGTAAGGAAGAGGAGGTTATTGGGTTGGTGCAGGGAGGGGAGCAGTGAGACCTGGCATTAGGGGAGTGTCTCTGGGACGCCAGAGATCACTGTCTAGCCTCCTAGAGGTGTCGTGGAACCAACTAGACAAAACACTGGTGAAAGGAGGTTCCCACCCGATGACCCCAAAGACACGCTAGTTATCACTGCTCATTGGTTTGTATAGTTAAGCCTTGTCATATTAGCTTATCATAGGGCTTAGGTTTTTCACTGAGTGTTGATCCTTTCTCTAGAGCACAAACTTCTTGTGTTTATTTGAACTTAAAAACTCACAGTTGAGTTGGTTTCACGTGGGACATGATGTGCAGTCTCCTGAGTGAAAGTCCTGTGTTTGTTTGACAACATCCTCTCACCCTACACAGACCTTTTTGCTCTTTACACTGCATCATTGCTGCAGATGAGTTTACATTGGAGTTAATTGAAAACCCAGTGCGTTTCATACAGATGCTAAAAGAATTTGTTGTGTGTGGTGGTATCGGACATTGAGGGCCACTGACCAAACTACTGTATTTGATGCCCTGTGGGTGACAACAGGTTGAGCAATAAGTATAATTTTGATACAGGCATTAAAGTCTTTTGGGACATTTTGGTCACATAATAATTTAGATAAACTCTGTTTTATCCTTCAGGTCCACTCTGAAACCATTGCGACCTACGCTTTGTGTGGCTTTTCCAACTTTGCTTCGATGGGGATAGCGATTGGGGCGATGAGTGAGTGCCACCTCATGAGTTGTGAGCAAAGCTGAGCACCAACGTCAAACAGGCAAACAGGAAAATTAAAGTTCAGAAAGTTATTGGCTGGTGTCATATGCTGCAAAAATCAAAGTGTTGAAAAGTATACTGAGCAAACATGTTCTCATTTAAATTCAGCATGAGGTTAATTGTCCCAGATGTTTTTGTTTTTTTTTTAAAGTCTTAATACAAAGCACACAGCACTAGATACAATCTATGCCACACACACACTGTGGAAATGTACAGAATGGAAAATAAAGAGTTTTTCGGCTGGCACGAGTGGGAGTAAGTGGTGATGAATCCATCTGTTACATTTAAGCAAGTTGCAGTGTGTGGGCTGAATGAGAAGTTAAGACTGTTTGATTTAGCCCATGGCTGGGAAACAAAAGGAAACTCAGATAACCCCCCCCCCCAATTCACAAATTTCCAAAATGTAATGAAGGCAGTCCTAACAGCTGTCAATACAAAGTTACAGATGCCAAGTGTGAATGTGTGTGCTTCTGCAAATGTCAAAAGAAGGATGACACTGAAACAGACCTTGTATTCAAAACAAAAGCCTCCCCGGATTATTGAAGAATTAAAACAAGTTTCCACCCAAAAACCAGAGAAATGTGAAATCAGGGGTCAAAATTTGCAAGTAGGAATTGCAAAATAACAACAAATGAAAGATGGTAGAAACAAAAACAAGGAAGTTTGGCAAAATTTTGGATTTAGATTTAGATATTACAGATTAGAAGTTACAACTTGAACATTGAAATTTATGAGTGGTCATGCCCTTGACATGTAAAGTGAAAAGTTCATCCTTGATTAATATACTTTGAAAATAAAATCTCTTTGTAGCACAAGACACAGTGCATAAAATCAAAGTATTAGAGGAAGAGTATAAGTATAAGAGGAATCAACTATCATTTAACACATAATTCTACCAATTTTCTGTGAAACCCAGTAAAAGTCAACAGTGAGTTTCATTTTTTTTGTTTCTTCTTTTTATATAAATCCTGGTTATATATTACTTGTATTTGTTTTGTATTGAAAACTGAATGAATCAATCCTTTGTACAAACCTGTTGCATTTTTTTTTTCTTTTTCCAGCGTCCTTGGCTCCAGACAGACGGACTGACATTTCTGATTGTGCCCTCAGATCTCTGATTGCAGGCAGCGTCTCCTGTTTCATGACGGCTTGTATTGCAGGTGACTTTTACCTCTTCTTTGCCTCTGTCTGTCATTTATCCACTGATTGTATTTCTAACGAACTCAATGGACGTTATTGCCATTTCATAGCATTGTTTTTGTCCTGTTAAGTGCTACTCTTCATTCCTCATGTGAAAATGAAGTTGGGTCTTCTTACAGCTATCAGATATTCAGTTGTCAAACTGATTTAAAGGGCTTTGCTAATTTTACTGAAGAGCGAAAGTGAAAAGAGTGATTAGGACAAAAAAAACAAACAAATACATATACATACATGCATACATATATATATATATATATATATATATATATATATAAACATTTATTGTACTGTATTTTTATTATATACCATAAAACTTCAATTCAAAGCCTAGTCCCTTTTATTAGCCTGTTGTGGCTACACATTTTGACAAATAAAGGCCTGTCTCAATTAGGGGCCTGGTCTGGTTGTAAAGCAGTTCAGTTTTTTTAATAGAAGTTCTTTGGATGTATAAAACTGGGTTGTTGGCTACCTTAAGTTATGTGTCCATTCCTCCATTACCCTGTAAGTTATTTATATTTCGTAAGGGTCCTCAGATCAAAAGAATCAAATAAGTTTTTCATAAATATTAATCCTAGTTGTGAGTATTGTTTTAACAATATGAAATAAGTGGTGTTGCGTCAGTATGCTGGATGCCGTAATCCTCTAGTGTCGTAACTTACTTTCCCTGTGATGCGCTGTCTGTCGGCGCTAGATCAAATGAATGATTAATAATTTATATGTTATCCAAAGCCTCATTTTTAAACAAGTAATATTCACATTGGTTTAAATAAATAATTTGACTCTATTTCCCATCTTTGCTAAGCAACAGTTTTGTGTGAAAGGCATTGAAGGCCTGTCCCAAATACTGACCTGTTGATTTTGGTGATTTCAGCAAATAATAGCCCCCCAGCTATTATAAAATTAAATATTTTATAAATACTTCTTAATTATGTACATATAACTTATCATTTTGTGTCCCTTTAAGTACTTTAAGTTCCTCATTCATCCACTGGCTTTTAGGTGCACCATTAGTGTTCTGACAAAATTGAGGGACAGCAGAATTCTCTAGTAAGATTTTAATCATAATATCCAGAGTACATTTATATGAATATTCATGTTATATTAATAGCCACACTAGGTACTGGGCTGGTAAGCAAATACTATTCAAGTCTATTATTCACAAAGGTTCATAGTGACTTTGTCCTTTCACTTATTTCTTTTTTAAGAGCTACATAAGAGTTATTCCAGCTTTATTATTCATTAGACTCACTGGTTCAGTAACACAGCAAGCAAAATATAATGACCACACGTAGCCATGGCTATAAATATGTTTGTTCTATTATTACAGTGTGTTATACAATACATGTAGGCTATACATGTATCACACAATACAATGATTTCTATAGATTTTAAAATGATTGTGCTGAATTGTTGTCATTTACGTTTATTTTACTGCAAATTATTATTCATTTATTATTTTCAAGTAGATTACACAAATACATTATATATTAATTCTGATTTCAGTTTCAGTTTTCTGTGTCAGTTATTGTGAGAGCATGTTAAATTGACACAGGTGATGAAAACAATGTGTGATTTGTCCCTGAATGTCTCTGTATATCAGCTCCACACAATAGATAATCTGTCACTCAAAAGTTTTTATGATTTTATGACATCACTCTGTGGGTCTCCAGGTATGTTGTACATCCCTGATCTTCAGTGTCCACATTTCCTGAGCACAGAGTTCATCAACACCAACGTGACCAGCAGCTCACAACTAGTCACCTGCTGCACACAACTCTATAACAGGTGTGTGTGTGTTTGTAATAACTGTTTCCACATATTTGCTGTGTATTTCAGCTGCATAGATATTTTTTGATATCTCCGTGCAGTTATAAGTAGATCAAAAACAGCTTTTTTTCAGAATGAATACAGCTGATGATGAAGAAAAGGAGAGACACTGATTCAGTGTGTGGGTGTGTTTTATTCCCAGTGTGACGGTGTATGAGCCGTGGAACGTGACGACCGGAGCAGGATTCAGTCAGAGCAGCCTGCAACGCTGCTGTGCACTCACACCCCCCACACACTTCAACTGCAGCCTGGTGCTTTGAATCACTGTGAACAAAAACACACACCTCCGTGGTGGTGAGCACTGTGACGAGTTATTTTTCTATCTGTAATGTTTACTGTTGTTATAATACATTTTGAATAAAGTTACATTGGTTTTGTACAAAAAATATCAACAATCGTGTGTGTGTGTGTGTGTGTGTTATGAGAAACAGCAAAAGACTAAAACATCACCAGGAAGAAACACAATAAGCGTTACGATCAGACACATCAACAGAAGAATCAGAATCAATAAATCATGAGTGGATGTAAAGAGACACAGTATCAGTCAAGTGATGTGTTAAAGCGATAGAAATCCAACAGATGAACAAAATTAAGACAAAAAAGAATAAAAGAATTAATATGAAATAAATTAGACAGACACTTGCAGATTCATATTAATTATACAAAATACTATCAACAAAAAAAATGATGATAGATTATTGCGGACAAGCCATACTTTTGTTTGTTTGTTTTTTAAATCTTTTGAGGGGATTTCCTGCATTTTAGTGAATTTTTATGCACCCAATTTGTGCTTTTTTTCTGCACCAGTATATGGCGGAAACATCACGGTACATTCTGCTTCAACCGTGCAGAGTTGCCTCTTCTTTCCAGTTTATGACAGATTGCAGCCACTGCTTTTGAGGTTGCATACTGCTAGCAATTTGTCAAAAAAAGTCTTCTGCTATACTTTAATGTTTTTATTGGGGGGACAGTTTGGGGTCTGTATCTCTAGGGGCTCTAGGGGGACATACCCCCTGTGTCCCCACAGAATCTACGCCCATGACTGTATATATAAACCCATTGAAACCTGGATCGACATCAGTTTTCCTGTGTTGCTTTTAGACGCCTTTCACAAGTATTTAAACCTTTGAACCCTGAGCAAAATGGTGCAATTTCTTTAAAAAAAAAAAAAAAAACATGGGAAGAAAGGCAATGAGCAACTTGCAACTTGATAAGAAATGTCCCACAAATTGCAAAAAAAAAAAATATATATATATATATATATAAGTAGGATTAGAAATGTATTTTTAGAAAACTAGGGGGGAAAGCTAGGGAAAAACTATTATTAATATTACTATTAATATTATTATAGCATTACTATAATTTTTAAGCACTCTTCCCACTAATTTCTTGCAGATTTTTGGGGTCATTTCTTCTTTTGTTGCTCGTTGCCTTCTTCCCATGTTTTTAAAAGAAATCAGTCTGCTCAGGTTTCAAAGATAAAACTTTATTGATCTCCAGGGGAAATTCCCAAACTACCCAGAAATAATTAAAATTACCCTCACCTTTATGAGCGGCAACATTAAAGTGATGAACACATTAATGTGACAGTAATTATAATCCAGTCATAAAATAGACATTATTCTGAAATACTCTGCATAACGAGTCTTGTTACTTTTGGTACTGTAAGTATATGTTGATGCCAGTAACTTTGTACTTTTACCTGCTTGACTGTCACTGTTAACAGAGTATTTTTACACTGCAGAATATTTTTTATAATTAGGCCTTTTCTTTACCATGAGCAAATCCTCCTAGATATGAACATTTGATGCTGAACCGTCAATTTGGCTGTTTGTCTGTGTTGTGTTGTTTGTCTTTTGTATGTATATGATGGATGGAAGTACTTGTTTGTTTCCCATCTGCCTGCAGCTGTCACCTCCTCTAAAGTAGGTCATAGAGAAAGGCCATAATGCAAAGTTTTTAAATCATATAGTAAAAAAGCTGCATCAGAATCATTTTCAAGGTAAAAAGAAAGAAAAGCAGTATCTTTGTTAGACAGGACAAAAGTGTGCCTGTGGTACAGAGTAGGCTATTACATCAACAAGTAAGAGCAGAGTAATGCTTGGCCACTGGATGTCACTGGTGTCTTCTGTTTCCCATTCAGCATCATATCCATCAGGCCACCACGGACCAGTCAGGCAGACTGGTTTGACTGGCAGACTGATTGTCCAAGCCACTGGCTCATTAATCCTGATAGCGATGATGAGACCGGACAAAAAGGTATCAAGGTTGTGCACTTTTCAACACCTGCATGTGTGAGACAAGCATGCAGTCACAGAGACGGCGAATGACAGTCTCTTCATTAAATTCACCACAAGCTAAAGGTCAGATGGCTCCTTTCTCGATGGGCAGGAGGTGTGTTCACATGTGTGAATTTCACACACCCACAGAGAGGGAACATTAGACATCAGCCATCAGACACTTGACACACGGGACATTTTTAGGTGCTGTCATAGGCATTTCTAGCCCATTTTTGGGGGTGCTGAAGCATCCCGAAATTGAATCCCAGCACCCCTAAAATTTGAGAGATTTTTTTTTATTTTATTTTATTTTATTTTTTACTGTATGTCCCTTTTTAACAAGCTAGAAAAGTGTCAGAACCATACAGTACTTGGTTGCAACATAATATTTCAACAACAAAAATTTGATCCACCCCATCCCTCCCATCTTTCCCCGACTCGGGCTCTGAGCACTCTATCTGCACAGAGCAATGCGCTCCCTTCCAGAGTGGGTGATATGCAGTGGTGGTGTAAGTACCTGGCTTAAACCAGGATATGTGGCACATTTCTTAACTTCTACCACTCAATACCAACACATTATTATCATTACCAGTCCTCATTTTTGCTGCATTTAATATTAGATCACTGTTTATGTTGTTAGGTAGGAGTTAGCTGACGTTTGTTCTAGCTACTAAACGTTACAGGTGGTCGGTACCACTGTCCTCTGTTTGAATTGGAATGACAGAATCTAGCTGTTGTGTCATGTGCATGTGTAAATATTAAAGCCAAGGTGCTACTGACTAGCTAACTGACTGGATGTCCATTAACATTATAACTCTTATTGTGTGTATTTATTATTATTATTTTGTAGATTTCAAGCACTTTTCTTTGTGTATTTTTATTTATGTATTTGTATTATATATTACAGACAAGAAGGAGAGACAAACATTGAAAAAGTCAATTACTGTTAATGTGTTAATGTTACATGTTGTGCATTGCATTTCAAATAAAAGTCCAAAAAATAAGTCCAAGGTCCATTTTTGGTATTTTTGGTACTCACTATAGGGGGCTGGTTTACTCCAGAAACTTACATACTGTTTATGTGTATGTTGAGGAGCTGCTGTATCAAAATGAGTTATCCTCTCCCAGAAATTAGGGTTATGATAGGTTTCATTTATAGTTCCAATCCATTCCTCTGTTGCTGTGGCTCAGCATTTAAATAACCTTTATCAGATTTGATGGTTTAGTCACAGACTTTCCCAAAAAGTGTTGTGCTTTTCTTTCACAAATGTGGGAATGAAACTGGTTTAAAATGTACAAAACAGTGAAATTTATCTTGCCTGACCAGGCAGCTCTCTGGGTGCTCAGCACCCCTAAACCTCTGATCCTAGAATCGCCCCTGGGTGCCGTGTTACCATGTGTCACCCATTAAAAAAAGACATTAAATGAGCTCATTTATATTTACATGTTTGTCAATACTGTCAAGACAAAGTGTTTATTTAAAACATGGAGCTGTTAGATCAGGAGGGGAAACATGAAATATCAAGTCTTTGGGAATATTTAGGAGTCAGTGTCTCTGTGTGTGTGAAGAGGGACAAGAAAAGTTGGCATCACATTTCAAAGATGTTATTCATGTGGGTTTTCCTGCTTAAAACAAGAAACTTTTTGAATTCTATGTACTGGTTAATGTCTGAAAATAATCCTAAAAACACCACACAGTAACATTATGACGTCAAAATAATAAAATTACAGGTGGAATTACGATTTGGAAATCTGCCTTTGATAATTGGCCTTTTCTCCTGCACATCTGGCCTAAGAAAGCTGGACTGTGTTTACTGGTTTGATTTGTTCTCATATGTTTTTCTAATGTGGATGCATTTCACTTATGTGTTTTTTATAGCTTATAAAACTGTTGTGAACCCATATTTAATGTCACTTTCACCAAAAACTTCACAAATGTCACTGATAAATTGGATAACACTTTCATTTTTATGCTACACTGAAATCTAATAAATGCATTTTCCCAGGAGAGTCTTAATTCTATATGTATTTAATTCATCATAAATCTTAAACAGAACTATTAAAATCAATGTGTCTTTATTCGCAAACAGCCCTGGTCGTTATGAATAAGAGGAGGTGCAATATATCCACATTTGAAGCTAATAAGTGGATATAGGAAGCAGATATATGGAAGTATAAAATGCCTGAGACAGTTAAAAAAACAAATCAAAAATAACAATTTTTAAAAATAAAGGAAAAAAAAACTGGCATTAAATAATTTGGCTGAGCATTACAGTAATTGCCAGTTCCACTGGATGTGCCCTTCTATTCAAAATGCTAAATTGTTCTCACAATTAGCAAAATTTGGCAGAGCCGTAAGAGCAACAGGGCAAATTACGTTTATGTGATATTTATAGTTCGTTCTGGGAAAATACCTGATGCATGGATCACTTAATTTTGTTTTATTTTATTTTACTTTATTTTATTTTATTATATTTTATTGTATTTTATTTATTATATTTGGAAACTTGCAATCTTGGAGTGTTTATTTGAAAGAGTAAAGTAAATTTACAGAAAACTAATGAAAGGTCTGATCTAAATAAAGAGTCTGTTGGAGGATCTATAACTATACACAACACACCACAGCACGGTTTCATTAATTCTTCTGCATTGTTATTTGTCTTTTGGGTAAATTATGTTGCACTGTGGGAATGTGAAAATCTAACTGAAAGAAAGTTTCACCAAAAACTGTTCACTGAAATTCAAATTTTAGCAGGTTTGCTGTTGGATAGTGCACAGTCCAGCTGTGAGATCATACTTCCATGTCTTTATCAGGCTGTAATGTTGCTTTAACTGCAGCAGCACAGATGAGATGTGACGATGGAAGGAAAGATAAAGGTGGATATATGAAGTGATGACAAGACACACAGAGGTGCAGGGGAGAAAAAAAAACAGAAGAAGAGCGTGCGTATTAGGAGGCTGAGACTGGTGGATATTGGATTGACGTGTAGCACCACTCCAGCGGAAGGAGAGGGGGATGAAGAGCAGGAGAGAGAAACTGAATGATGGAGATGAAGTTGTCATCCACCAGCACTCCAAAGAGCACACAAAGGGAAAGGGACAAGAGGGCGGGAGGGAAGTAAGGAGGGAGAGTGCTAGGATGAAGGAAGCATATGGAGGTGGATCAAGGAATGGTAGAAGAGGGATTCACAGAGGCACTTAGAGGGATGATTAGAAAAGACAGAGATGGTAAAATATGGAAAAAGGATCAAAGATAGATAGATAGATAGATAGATAGATAGATAGATAGATAGATAGATAATCATCTTATTGACAATCTCATCAAGCTACACAAACATTTATGCGACTGTTGTGCCTAATCACTGTTCTCCATGATATGCTCTCTGTCTAACAAACTTTAATTGATGCTTTAATTGCTCGTTGACACATAATTACATGGACGTGTCTTGGTGCAGAGTGAGAAATTAAACAGGAGAATCCCTGACAAATGTGTGCAGACGGTTTGACGCCCTGCCACATTAATTGTGGTGAACGGTGCAGAGGCATGTTTCTCATCAGAAAATTACCCACAAAAGAAGTGATCATGTTAGTGGCATTAGCATAATTTATACAGCAACGTACACGCAGGTTGCACCTTGGCAAAAGGGTCATGTGTGAAAGCCACTAAACTGTACAAAACTCGGCTCAGGGTCGTTGCAGTTTGTTCTTTTCATGGCTTTTTGAGTTGCATCAAAACTGTATTTAGAGAAACAGTGCAGTAACTACAGGTGAAAATCAACTGTTTAGAAACACTGACTGACACTATTCAGTGATGGTTTTAATGTCAATGCTTATTAATGTGTGTTGCCCCTTGCAAATGGACAAATAAAAAATCTAATGGTAGAATTTTTAAAAGAAATCTGTCCTGTATTATTAGAATATATTTTGTATTTATGTGTTTCAAAGCAAAAAACTGCACTAAACCTGTGAAGTGATGCAATTTCCTTTCCATAAATTCATGCTGTACCATCTCTGCTACTGTACACAGGCATCCTGCTGTTTTCTTTGAGATGTCTCCAAATGTCTGTCTTTTTCTTGATAGGCTGGATAAATAATTCAAACAACAGAAAAGAAATCCAATATATTCAGTGGTGGAAGAAGTATTCAGATCCTTTACAGTAAAAGCATTATGTAAAAATACTCTGTTAGAAGTTAAAGTCCTGCAATGAAAATGTTACCTACATAAAACAGTGTCAGTATAACCAAGAAAATATCCTTTAAGTATGAAAAGTAAAAGTACTCAGTGCAGAAATATGGCCCCTGTTGTTGGGTGTTGTACACTAATATATAACATATAATTAGGATTATTATTATTATTACTGGTGCATTGTTTTGTTAGGCACCAGTAATAACCAATAACCAGAAGTATTTTACTGATGTTGCTGGTTGAGGTTAGGTGAATTAAACTGTTCTTTATAGACCTGCAACTAATTAATTAATTAATTAACTGACTGATTGTTTGATTCAATTAAATAAAAAATAAAATAAAATAAAAATTACATTTAGAAATTTAAATTAATAATAAAATAAATTAAAATTTAATTTCACATTATTAGAATTATTAAAAGAAAAACAGCTAATTGTCACATTTGAGAGGCTGGAACCATGATTTTTTATTTTTATTTTATTTTTTATTTTTTATTTTTTTAAATGACTGATAATAAAATGATCAAAATAGTTGGCAAACAACTGATTAATTAATCAACTGAGAATTTTAGCTCTACTTGTATATACTGCTTGATAGTTTAATTTATGACAAAGCATTGTATGTTAAAAGAAAGCTTGTATCTGTTTTGTATGTTAAATTTTTAACAGTGACTGTCAAATAAATATAGGGAAGCAAAAAGTCAGATACAGTATTTCCCTCCAAATCATGCTAGAAATATAAAGTGGAATGAAATGCAAAAGTACTTCAAAACTGTCCTGAACTTGAATGTACTTAGGTAAATTCCAACACTTGATATATTATACACATATACATATATACATATACGTATACATATATACATTTTATATTATATTCTGTGAAAGCTCCACAAAGCTCCACACCTTCCTTCCATCCAGGGATCTATTCCTGGGCACATTAGGTTACATTCTCGATAGACTGCCTGTCTATGAGGACTTACACTTTATGGACACACACACTCACATTCACACTCTCGGTTCACACCTACGGGCAATTTAGAGTTATAATTTACCTAACCTGCTTGTCCTCAGTCTGTGGGAGGAAAGTGGAGCTCCCAGAGAGGCTAATAAATTAAGGGAGATAATGCAAACTCCAGAAATAACATGTTCGCTTATTCACTCATTTATCTATTTATTGGTCTGACTGATACAGGAGATGTTGGAGTTCTACCTTATTTCACTTAGTCTCCACTGTAGAAGCACACAGCCTCCCGTCGACCCTGAAATTAATTGAATTGTTTGAAATTCTGGTAAATACATGCATTTTTTTTTCTGAGAGTCAAATTGTCAAAACTGTCTGTACATTTAACATAAAGCCTGTTAGCTTAGGTTAGCATAAAGATTGAAAACTGGTGTAAACAGGAAACAAAATTCACCAGCACCCTTTAAAGCTCACTAATGAACATACCGTATCTCGTTTGTTGTACAGTCTGACTATAATGGCAAAAATCCTTCTGCTGGTTGCCTGGCAACTAGTCCTGGCAAACAACAGCAATTTGTTTTTCATATTGTTTTATATATGATCTGACATCATGTTGTACCAGCAAGTGGGCATCCAACAATCGTGCCACATCGTGTTACGTCATCTTTCATCGGACATTTCCTGTTCACACTGAATCACTTAAATATGGAACTCTGTTACGCAGTGGTGTAACGTAACGAAGTAATAAAGCTTTGTTACAGTACTTTAGTATTTTTTGGGAGTATCTGTATTTTACTTGAGTTTTTATATTTCTGTTAACATTCACTTCACTTCACTTTATTTTCTAAATAACATGTATACTTTTACTCCAGTACATTTCCCCTAAGGATCTTAGTTAGTTACTACAAATGAGGAAAGGGAGGGAGGAAGGGACGGATGGACTGACAAATGAAGGAAGGGTAGGGGGGGAAAAACTGGATTTTGTTCTTTAAATCCTTTAAGTTGTGAAAACGACCTTGCTTTTCTTCAAGTGTAACATACCCTCCATTTTTTAGGTGGGATATGTTACAAAGAAATAAACTTCATAAATCTCAAAATTCTGACTGCTTTTTAAAGTTCATATGTGTTTTTTTCTTATATTTTTATTATATACACTTTTGGGATTTTTTTTTACCTTCAACTGGTTCACTGACCTTGATTTGCAGCATGAAAATGGAAATGTTTGAAAAAGTCCCACAGGTTTAAAAAAAATAAATAAATAAAAAAAAATTGTCATATCCTTCAATAACACTCTAGGGTTGAAATTTTGAATTTCCAAGTATTTAAATGATTGCCCTTTAAAGAGTTAATTAACAGCATTGACTTGTACTTTTACTTTTGATACTTAAGTACAGTAGATATCAGATACTGCCTTGCTACTTTACTAATAATAGTCCAATAGGTGACTTTAACTTCTAACAAAGTCATTTTCTGTTATGAAATCTGAACTTCTACTCAAATGTGGCCTTTGGGTACATCATCAATTGCTACTTACCTGTCAGCAGTGTGCTCAGAGACTTTAGACTGGGGATGTAACCACTGAAAAGATGGGTGAGGCGGTGTGACGACCGCTCCCAACCTGCCTGTCAGTCATCCTACGCTGCTGTTTGTGTTTGCAGATGATGGGAGTTGGCTGGTAGGGTGGGTGGGTCGTCTGGTTGTACCTGCCCATCTAGGTGGAGCTCCCAGAAGGCATAAAAGGACCGCCTCTTCAATTAGTCAGTCCCCCAGCCAGGCCTGCTGCATGCTCTTCCACCTTTACTCTTTGTTTGGTTGGCTGCACCATCCGACATACACCATATTTTCACTCATCTACACACTTCCTACATGACGGATTCCTTTCCTACTGACAAATATTGTTAAATATGTTCGTTAGTTTAAGTTAGAGAAATCATTTTTTGATTGATTTATCTGTGTGTGGCCTCCCATTTTGTTGCCAGCCTTGAGCCAGGCGGGAACACACGGGTATAAATATTACTGTTGTAGCTACCATATTATATCATATGACCATCTCCACTTTGTAAAACAAGCTAGCTAGCAAGCTGAGCATCCCACACAACAATACTTAAAAGAAACGTAAATTCCCCAGTGATCTCCCTCCAGCCAGCTGCCACCTTATTTCATTTTTTTTTTTTTTTAGTGAAATGAGGAGGTGTCGTGTAGGAAGAGTGGTATACGTCACAAGTTTCATCAGGATACAATATATCGATTCTTTGGATAACCATAGGGTATTTGTCAGTCACAAAGTCTGCTACAATACGATTTTGATTTAATTTGATTCAGGGAAAATTTTCAGTTAATATCCTCATTGTCTTTGTTTTGGTTGTCTCACCACTGCCTGGTGCTAGGCAGCCAGCAATGTTTGAATGTTTAGGAAGGAGGTGTGCAATGGTGACAAATCTGCCAAGGGAATTTAAAAAATGGATGATTAAATTTAAAGATGAAAATATGTATTGATGTTTTCACTTTGCATAGATAATATTGGACCAATTATCATTAGCCATGTTTCCATCAGCCTGTTTATATGCGCATCTAGAAGTATCGCATTGGAAAATTATGATGGAAACGTCAAAATTCGAATTAAAATCCCCTGATTCGCACAAACTAAAATACGCTCGCTTTAGCCGGGTTTTTGGTTGATTCGAAAACATATTGATTCGCAAAACGGGGCACCTCTCTCCATGGTGATATACACACTCCGGATTGGGAAGGCGATAATGCATTTACAAGCTGGTTGCCAACCGCCAGAAGAAGAAGAAGAAGAGACTTGTATTGTTTCCGGTTCTGCGGAAAACTCGCCCGAGTTCCAACAAAACGTCTAACAAAACGTACCAAAGTCCGTACATTTAATGGAAACAAACAGGATTTGTATTTCTTTTAATGCGCATTTCCCAATGATTCGAATCACTTTTGGATGGAAACATAGCTATTGAGTGGATATATCAATCCACATTGATCCTCAATTCAACCCCGTTAATCAGCTGTACCTCGTTGATTGCTGTGCCATCAATGCTAGCAACAAAAATAGAAAAGACACAGGGCATCCAATAAAAGTTCAGCTCGAAATGCCATGTTGTGTTCACATCCAGTTAAGACATTCAAATAGAAAACAATGCAATCAAACTGATATAGTCGCTGACACTTGCTCGCGTCGTATTCAAAACAATGATGTTCACTGATGAGGTATTTATTGAAGAGGTGCTGTAAGCAGATTAGCTACTGTTGGACACAACCAGGCTAGTCGTTTCCCCGTTTTCAGTCGTTATGCTAAGCTAAGCTAACAGACAGCTGGCTTTGGCTTCAGATTTACAATACAAACATGAGAGCAGTTTCAATCGTCTTACTCTGAGCAAGGAAGTGTGAAAAGCCCTATTTGCGTGGGACTAATGTTATCATGACCACCGTGTTTGGTGAGATATGGTAGGTAATTAATGGTCTAATTTTTACTTGACAAATTACGTACATGGCAGAACAAAAGCTAAAAGCAAGACAATAAATAGTTAAAAACAGTGCAGAAAATGCATTTAAAAAGCAAACATAAAGCAACAGCAGACAAACATAAAAGCAATAGCTACAGATTATCCTAACAATAGGTTACATATCTGGTTCACTGGTAAGATGCAGTAAATAGTAATGTTTTAAGCCCTGATTTAAATGAGCTGACAGTTTCAGCCGATCTCAGATATTTTGGAAGTTTGCTCCACAGGTGGGGAGCATAGAAACTGAAGGCTGCTTCACCTTGTTTGGTTTTGATCACACTGAGTAAACCTGTTCCAGATGATCTGAGGGGTCTGGATGCTTCATAACGTACAAGTAAATCAGAGATGTATTTAGGCCCGAGACCTTTTAGTGCTTTATAGACAAGTAATAAGATTTTAAAGTCTATCCTTTGACACACAGGAAGCCAGTGCAGTGACTTAAGCACTGGTGTAATGTGCTCCACTCTCTTGATGTTGGTGAGGACTCTGGCAGCAGCGTTCTGGACGAGCTGCAGTTGTCTGATTGATTTTTTACTCAGGCCTGTGAAGACACCGTTACAATAGTCCAGCCTGCTGAAAATGAAAGCATGAACAAGTTTTTCTGTATCTTGTTTAGACAGAAATTCTTTTATTCTTGCTATGTTTTTAGGGTTGGGTTGGGTTTAGGGTTTAGGCTGATTTAGTAATTGTCTTAATGTGACTATTGAAATTTAGGTCTGAGTCCAGAACTGCACCAAGATTTCTGGCTTGATTTGTCGGTTTTATTGTCATGGCGTCAAGGTGAGCACTGACTATTGATCTTTGTTCTTTGGGGCCAAAAACAACTATCTCAGTTTTGTCTGTGTTTAGTAGTAGAAAATTCTGGCACATCCACGTATTGATTTCGTCAATGCACTTATTTAGCAGATGTAGGGGACTGTAGCCATCTGGTGACACTGTTATGTAAAGTTGTGTGTCATCTGCATAAGTATGGTAGGAGATGTTATAATATTCCATAATCTGAGCAAGAGGGAGCTTATAGATGTTGAACAGAAGAGGCCCAAGAATGGACCCTTGAGGAACTCCACAAGGGCCCAAGAATGGACCCTTGAGGAACTCCACGTGTAATTTTTGTTCACACAGATTCATAATTGCCAAGTGACACAAAGAAATCCCTGTCTTGTAAATAAGATTTAAACCAATTTAGCACAGTGCCAGAAAGTCCCACAAACTTTTCGAGTCTCTCGAGCAGTATCTTATGGTCAACTGTGTTGAATGCAGCACTGAGGTCCAGTAATACCAGAACCGAAATCTTTGATGCATCACTGCTCAGATTAATGTCACTGAAAACTTTAACAAGCGCAGTCTCAGAGCTGTGATGCGCTCGAAATCCAGACTGAAAGGCATCAAAGGAATTGTTTTGCTCCAAGAAGGTGTTAAGTTGCTGAAAAACAACCTTTTGACTATCTGTAGTATATCCAATGCTATGCAGTTAAAAACATCTTTAAAAAAGCTTGTAGGCAGAGTGTCAAGGCAGCAGGTAGTGGACCTAAGGTTTCTAACTATGTCTGTCAAAGGAGCATAATTTAATGGGTGAAAAAGTTAACTGGAGTAGTCTTATGAGGCACAGGTGAAATAGCCACTGTGTTGGAGTTACAGACTGTCTTGTCTTATCTTTAAAATCTTGTCTGTGAAAAAAGAAGCAAAGTCATTGCATGCCTTGGTGGATAGCAGTTCAGGAGGGACTGACGCTGATGGGTTTGTCAGTCTGTCAACAACAGTAAATAAAGTCTGTGCATTGTTGTTATTTTTGTTGATAATCTCAGAGAAAAAGGACTGCCGCGCCCTTTTTAGCTCCAAGTTATAGATGTGCAGACTTTCCTTATAGATGTCATAATGAACCTGGAGTTGGGTTTTCTGCTTTTCTTCATTCTCTTTTTTGAGCTTTTTCCCATGTGGCGTTCCTCCATGGTGGTTTTTTTCTTACCAGAGACAACTTTGACTTTCATGGGGGCAATATTGTCCATAATATTCATAGCTTTAGAGCTGAAACTATGAACCAGATCATTGACAGAGACTGAGGGCAGAGCTGGTGTGGGTGTAAAATCCTGGGTGAATAGTGTACAGGTGTTTTCGTTAATATAGCGTTTTCTGATTACCTCTGTTGTAATTTTACTGGTGTCAGCGGGGATGGCCATTTTAAAGAAAAAACAGTAATGATCGGAAAAGGCAACATCAGTCACCACAGCCTCAGAAATGTTGAGCCCTTTGGAGATAATTAGATCTAAAATATGTCCCTTATTGTGTGTTGGCTCTGTTACATGCTGGGAAAGTTCAAAGTTGTCCAGGATGTAGAAAAGTTCTTTCGCACTGCCATCTTTGGGATTATCAGTATGAATATTAAAATCACCCACTATAACAACACAGTCAAATTCAATACAGACAACAGACAATAGTTTAGAAAAGTCATCAACAAAGTGCGCTATATTTTGGGGGCCTGTAAATGGTTACTAATACTGCTTGACAGGAGTATCTCAACTGCAGTGCAATATATTCAAAAGACTCAAACTTCCCATATGACAACTGTTTGCACTGGTAAACATCCTTAAATAAAGTGGCTACTCCACCTTCTTTCCTGAGTTCTCTAACTGAGCTGATAAAATGGAATTTTGGGGAGGCTGATTCAATAAGTACTGCTGCACTGTTGTTTTCATTTAACCAAGTTTCAGTTAAAAACATAAAATCAAGACAGGCACCTGAGTGATGACGTCTAGGGCTACTATTTAAGAGTTCATCAATTTGACTGAGCTTTAGTATGGCAGCTTTAACTAACTCCTTGATTGGTGAGTGGGGTGGCTGGCTCAGTGGTGATTGTGGTGGTGTTGGGGAGGGTCGACGTTGGCTGACAGACAACATGTACAAGTATTACAAATTACCAGAGGTCCCCAGGTAATAATAGTCCCGTGTGAATACGGTTTTAGCCTATTCCCATACTGATCATTCCTATAAAGTAACTATATCAGTATGATGTGATTAAGAAATGTTGTGTCATGGATATTTGTATTTACCGCAGAGGGCAAATGAGTGAGCTCTCTGTGTTTATGTATCTCCCCTGACATCACAACAGCAAGCTCCTTATTTGTGTGACCATGAAGTAGATGTTAGTGTTTTGTGAAACAAGATGTTGTGATGAAAAGAAGAATCTGTGACACACAAACATTATATGGCCCCATTAAATATCTGATTCTGCACATCAGCTCTTCTTTGAATTATCTGCCAGGGCTTTAAAGATCTTCTAGTCCAGGCCAGGGCACACGTGAGAATGTTGCCTCTCTAACCGTATAGACCAAGTTGCATTCAGGAGTATTGGAGATTCAGGAGTCAAGAGTGTTCCTTGTTTGCCGTGTGCTCTGACAAATAATGCCTTCAACAACACCGGTTTGTGGCAGGTTCTCAGAAAAGCCTCTGCCGGGCGACTGTTTTATGACTAAATGTGTGTTTAGCCACATGTGCCCTTCATCCCATGTGCTTTCACCCCTGCTGGGAGAGCTCACACAGACACACATGCACACACAAGCTGCGCACGCACTGACGCGCATACGCTCGCTGACCAATGCACACTCTTTCTCTGTCAGTCACACACACACACACAGATGAATTCCCTGGAGGCCAGGCGGGGGGTCTGGCTGGGACAGAGATGAACACATGCTGGGATCAGAGCAGCCGTGTGTGATTCACATTTCCCTTTCCCTCTCTTTCAATCTCTCGCTTCCTTCTTTCTCTTCTCATTGACACCCCACTCCCACCTCTCCCTGCTCCGTTCATCCCCCCGTGCCTTTGAAAACCTGAGTGTTTCAAATGTATTCTGCACACAAACTCATCAGCAGACTGCTCCTGAACCTATAGAGGCAATTAGATATTTGTGTTTGAAATCTGGTGATTTTTGTTGCGTCTCCCTCTCCTTCAAAGAATCATGGTGTCTTCTGTCTTGATCCCACACTCCCCTCCTTCCCTCCGTCCTTATTTCATGCAGCTAGCTGGGTACCAAACTCCTCATTACTCTAATTTGGAGAGCACGCCGCTCCCCTAATGGCCTCAGGAGCCCGAAGAATATCAAGTGCTGTTTAATTTTTTAATTCTATTCAGGCTTTACATTTGTGCCGTCCCTCCACCAGCTCTTCTGTCCATCTTTCCATCAATTCGGATCCCATTTAGTGGTGTCCCTCCGCAAACAGCCACTGAAAGATAGCTCCAACCTTTTTTTTTTTTTTGAGTGGAGGAGGAGAAGGAGGATGTGAGTTTTAAAAGCATATCAAAGCATCACATCTAGTCCCTATGTTCCATGCCCTCTGTTCCAGGCATCCAACAAGTGTTTACATGTTGCACTGTTGTTCATGCTCTTCTGAATGTGTACTTATTTAATCCTATCGTTTGCTGAATTAGACAAATCTCCATGGTTACCGAGGCAGCGGAGAGCAGGTGGAGGGCTCTTGAGGATGCATTAGGGCCTTCTTGCGAAGAGGGGATGCATCTTCGCTGTAAGCTAAACTGCATCAGGCCTGTCTCAAGGGCTAACACGGAGTTCACTGGATTGGCCTGGAATTGTCTTCGGCTCGATGCACATCTAAATTTGAGCTGCACTGAGAGCGGTCTGAGTGACCAGCTAATAAGTATGTATGGAGAAATTTAAATAAAACTGTAAAATGAGGTTCAGTAGAAGAAGAAGGGCTCTACTAAGTTACCTCCACCAAGAAGGTTGTGTTTTTGGTTTGGTTTGTTTGTCAGTTTGTCAGCGGGATTACAAAAAAAGCTACTGCCCCAGTTGTTTTTTTTATGAAACTCTGTGAGAGGGTGAAGCACGGGCCAAGGAAGGACACGTTAAATTTTGGATTGGATCCAAATCACAGGGTGGATACGCTAATAATTATTCACTTTCGTTAACCTTGCGAGATAGGGCACTTGGCCTTGGTGAAGGTCTGTGCTCTTCGAGTGCCCTGCTAGGTTATTTAATTATTTATTCCTTTGGTAAAAACCATGAAGAATACATACATAAAAAGGGTACTTTCTGAATAACTTTAAGGACCATAGTTATAATGAGAAGTTCCTTGAGAAGGAGAACAAGAATCTACAGGCGAAGGAGCAAAAGATGAGAAAAGTACTGTGTTCTGAAAAATGAATACACATTCGTTGCTTTTCTATAGCAGTCAATGAGGCATTAATACATGCTTGTTTTCTGTTGTTGACACTAATCAGCAGCTGTAAAGTAACATCTGTTCCTCCCAGGCAGTGGTCTAACAACGACAAGAGATAGCTGATACTGGCTTGGTGAAAATCAAGAAAGCTTTAAATGTATTTTAGACTTTATTTGTGACTCCCTTAGGAATAATGAATGGAAAAACGATAAATGAATGTGTGAGCGACAAAGAAAACATTGAGTACTAAAATTGAGTAGTAAAACACAGTGCCATAAAAAAGTGAGGTCAGATGGTAACAGATACTGAGAAAGAGAAAAAAAGAAAAACTAGTTACACTGAAACGACCTTGATGCAGATAATCATATCAGTAAATTAGAGTATGTTGAGTTTGAAAGTGTGTGTGTAAGGACAGAAAGCGGTGAATACACATCATGTCATTGTGTGTCTATGCGTGTGTGTGTGTGTGTGTGTGTGTTGGGAGAGGAAAAGCATGCACAATGATTTTTATAGATACACTTTAACTTTTTTTCTAATCAGACACATAGAGATGTGTAAGGTGCAGTAGGGAAGAAACCTTACACAAACATGCATGTTGTTGAGTGTCTGAACCAGTAAAGCTATATTTCATTATATACGTGACACAATATAATATATTTTTAGCAAAGGTTCTTGTCAATAGTCTTGACAAAAACATACATGTTTGTTTATGTATTTTAATAGTAAAAATGAATGTCTGTAAGTGGAGATTTTCAGGTGAAATATGTTTTTAAGACTTTTGATCTTTTGTTTCCTTTATTCTATTATTAACCATTTTTGATCACTCTGATACTTTTAAAGTCCATAAGAAATGAAAAGCATACACCATTAAAAAAAAACAAAACAAACAAACCATAAAACGCATACTACACATAATAGTATCATATTTTTCCCCCATTAAAGGTTTTTTGGGGTGGAGATTTTCCTTAGCTGCTGCGAGGGTCCTAAGGACAGAGGGATGTCTTATGCTGTAAAGCCCCCTGAGGCAAATTGTGATTTGTGATATTGGGCTTTATAAATAAAACTGATTGATTGATTGATTGATTGATTGATTGATTGATTGATTGATTGACATCAGCCATGTATTGCACATAACATCAGCAAACAACAGAGCACTGTAAGCAAAACACAACACAACCCCTAAGCATCAAGCGACATTATCTAAAATTTCAACTGAGTTGGCACAAATTAATTTTTTAAAACAGTTTGAGTATCACAGGAGACAAAAACACTAGTCTCCTGGGTCAAAGACACTCTCTCTCTGTTGCTCTGACCATCTAATAATGATGCAGATGGGTTTACATTGTAGTTGCTTGAAAGCTCTGTGCATCTCATACACTAAAGGATGCAATGTGCATCCCTATTTGATGCAGAGGGCCACTGACCAAGCAGCGTTTTTGGATGCCCTAGGAGTGAGACCAGGCTGACAAAGCCATGTAATAAATGTAGGAGGTCTGCAGTTTTACGCCAGTCCTAACTTGCCCTCGTCTTATGCAAGTTAGATTGTTTCACAAAAAATTAGTCTTATCAGGGTCAAAACACCCAGGCTAACTCTGAATGAAAAGCTTCCACTCTAACAATCAGTGACACCCGCTGACCAGTATCACCAAATGACAAAAAAGGAGGAAAACATGGTCATAATTTGTGGCTCTCTGACAAAGTTGTGGGTTATGCAATGAGAAGGAAAGTGTTTTTAGAGGCAGCAATGTGCTGTTGGTAATCAGTGGCATCAGTGAGGAGATTGTCAATTGCTTTCATTTGTCCAGTGAAACTGTTTTAAGCCTGACTGACGAGTCCTGCCACATTCAGAAGCCACAACATCTCAGCTCTGCTACAGGTCTGTGCTGGGATTTTATTCTACTTGATTTTTTTGTATTGCTACAATTTTTGCTGAATTTTCCCAATGAAATATCTTTGAATTTTCCAGAAGGCTGCTGGACTGCAGCTGAGCTGTTCGATAGTACTGCTCAGAGAGCCATATTTTTAGTTTGAAAAAAGCCTCAGATTAACCAGACATTATGATAATTTGGTCCTAGTTAAGATGGTCAAGAACCAGACAGCTTTGTGCATCAGAATGTAGATGTTTATGTGAATTTTTATTTTAATCTAATCCATCAAAATCCATCTTTGTGAAAATGGTCCCCTGTTTAAAACTTTGGCCATTTAAATAAATAACCGGTTTGAAGTCAGTATGGTAGCGTTACTCTTTTGCAATGATAATTGCTGGGTAATATGTATGCTGATGTTGTCCAATGTCAGGGCATAATAGCGTGCACTGGGGCCCATCGTAGTTTCCTTATGCCACTGATGGAAACTTTATATGTATTAGAAATATGTAAACCTGGCAATAGACCAAATCATTTCTTTAAGTATTCTGTCACGGCCTTTCACTCTGTCCCTCCTCTCCAGCCACATTCTCTATTCCCCAGGCCCTTTTATTTACATTTGCCATCCATCCACCCAACTCCATCTCACTCCAAAGTCACCGAAATCTGGTGCTTGGGCAGTGATTTGTGGTGTCAGACACGGATTAAAAAAGCTGTCCTTTAACATCGTCATGATACGCGGCCAAACGCCGTTATAGCTAATGGCACTCGGTGGCATCAGGGGGAAAAGTGGTAGGACAGGAATAAAAGTTAAGGTGGCAAAAGTCCAAGTAGGGCAGGTGGGAGTGGTGGTGGATGGGTCCAACAAACACTGACCTTCAGCCAAGTGTCATATGCCCTGCCTGGCCTTCCCCTTCCCCTTCCCCTTCCCCCCTCTTCACCCGCATTTCATTCCTTCATCAGCCACTCTCTGTCTACCAGCCCAGATCCTTTCTTCTGTAACGTCATGAGATGTGCAATGTGGGTTTTGGTCACTGCTTTTCAGCTTCTGTTGCCTATTACCTGTCTGCCTGCATTTGGGTCCCTCCCTTGTCGCCACTCTCCCTGACCACATCATGACACCTTCACTTATATGTGGTAGCACATTTCAACCAAGAACTGCAGCTCAAATTGCTTTACAGTCAAAAACAGAGTGAGGACATAAGCAGGAGAAGTAGAAGACGATATAAGTATATTCATGATGGTACAAATAGGACTTCTCTTTGCTTCGACTCAAACCCTTGTCCTCTCCTCTCTCCTTCAGCCTCTTATCAGCTTTGTCCGCACCCTCTCCCCCTCTGTCTATCCTTGTCGTATCGCCTTATAATTTCCTCCCTCCCCTCCTCATTCTCGTCTCCACTCCTTTCCCCCTCGTCCACTGTTGTATTTAGGCTCATCAAATTGGATTTCAGAGTGAGGGGTTTCTCAGCTTTCTTCAGCAACAGATGATTGAATTGAGTAGCTTGAAAGCAGCAGATTTCAACATGAGGAGGGGGGAGGTGATTTTTTAAAAGGCTGCAGATTAACACGGCTGCAAATGAATATAGAGACTGCAAAGTAACATCTGTGTACAGAAGCTAATCATAGGTTTGCAGTCCCAAAGGAGTATTCATCTGCAGTGCTGAGGCACGATGTTTAATTTGTGTCCAGGCTTGTGCAAACTGAGAATGAACACTCGCTTGAAACCAAAAGAAGAACTGCAACCAGCAACCACACAGTAACAGCAGATATTCACCTGCATCCTCCTTATAAACACCTAACCACTCTTCCTAATGTTAAAATTGAATAAATAACCCACTAGATACAAGATTTAAATTTCTTAACATTATGGGGAGCTCAATAAAACACAATTAGGCAGCACTGGCGTCAACAGAAAACAAACATGGTTACAGGGCAAGACATTTGCAAGAGTGTGATAATGCATTCTAATGGACGAGCAACAGTTAGCAGCCAGCTGTACCATTTCTGATCAGGTCCATTAATAAGACTTGATAATGTCCCCATAGACGGCCAAGACTTGTTTCTCATGTGTGTGAGTGTGCATAAATGAATGAGTAATTTTGATTGTTTGTATAATTTGTATATAATTTTGTCTGCAGCGACATAACCCTGCTCTTCCCCCAAGTGCTACAGCTTATTTAGCTGTGTGTGTGTGTGTGTGTGTGTGTGTGTGTGTGTGTGTCTGTGTTTATGTGAGAGAGAGAGAGAGAGAGCGTAACTACTTACAGTAAATACCAACATGATGGACCCTGTAACCTCTGTTTCAAGTTTTATACCTGGACCTAGAAAAAATTAGATTATAAAAAAAAAAACTTAAGACAGGCAGCATTAGCACCCTACTGTTAATACCATAATGTAAGATGGTGCTGGAGAGACCATGTGGAAACAACTTCAATTCTGTGGCCAGCGTTTCTCACACCTTTTCATGTTACTCACTGAAACATATCGGCATGGCAACAAGACCTTTTTAACAACAAAGCCGTGCCCCAGGAGACTCTTTATTCTGTGTTAGTATAAATGGGTCAACATGGGATATTCAGCCTGGCTTTGAGATTCTGCTCCCTGGACACGATTGCATAGTGACTGAAACATTTACAGTTGGTGTATGTTTAAAGGCTCCTTACATTATTCCTTCAGATTCACCCACTCACAGACATAAATTCAATGACTTTACCTCTTAAAGATCACCTCCAGTGCTCTGCTTTGAATAATAATTTGTTTCATATGTTTTCAGTTACCTCATAAAAGTACATTTACTCCCCCTTTTGAATATACTGACAGAATTACATATATTCATACTTTGTATAATTCATATGTTCACGTATTTAAATATAAAAAGATAAAAGGACAATTTGATGAAGAGATGTAATATTTGTATTTATTTATTTGTAAGGCAAAGACAATTGGTAACATATATATCATACATTTCGACTGGTTTATACTTGTAAGTCATGGATTATAGGTAATATATATTACTGAGATAGGTTTTTGTAAGATAGCTATTTGGTAATTAATATTATATACATATACATATACATATACATGGGTTATTTTAGTGTGACAGAGTTAAAAGGTAATAACAATGGTATATTTAGAAAAGTCTTAGGTATGGGTTTATGTATATAAGGAGCTGTGTGTTTCATTTCACTTGATGATTTATGGGGAAGAGGTGGGAGTTTAATAAGTTAATATTTCCTCCCACTCCTTTTCCAATGTGTAAATCAAAGTGACTATAGGCTACCTATTCATTATGCTTTTCATTTGTAAATACTACTGTCTTTGTGTCTGTTTGCTTGTTTATATGTTCATATCTTTTTTTTACATGCTTGAAAAAAAAAGTCATATCAATATCAATATCTCCCTTAATAGAAAAATCCAGTATCTATGTTTGAATACGCAAATATTTTTCATTTGCACTGGAGATTTCAGTTTTTTGGGTTTTTTTTTTTTTTTTGCAGCCCATTTGCCAGAAGACAGTGTCAAGACAACATGGCAGTAACAAGACAACGTTTCATATATGTCATGTCATCATTTTTAAAGTAACATAGTTCTGATTGCATGTAGGCTACTTGAGCTGACTTTGTCATCAAGAGGTGGAGTAATATGGAGGTGTGTAATGTATCCTTATACAATTGTTTGTATGATATCTTACTAGCTTACTAGGATGTGTACAGGCAATAGGTATTTTAGGGTGTGTGAGCGTTACGTGCTCAACACTGTGCAGTGTAGGTATGATATTGTGCAATACATGTAAATATTAGGTAGTTATGGCTATTATTGTGCAATACATTTAAATATTACAGGTACAGTGCATATAAAAACTGTGTAATTTAGAATTACATTACTGAATGTATATTTGACTGATATTGAGACATGTTTACTTATTGACTGCTGCACTTTACTGTTATCCAGACCGCTGCACTTAGTACTGCCATATGCACTTTATTAAGGCTGATTGCACTTTGTTATTGTTTGTACTTGAGGCATGTCGGCACTTTACTAGATGTATCAACTGGATGTGTTGTTGTTTTGTTTTGAGAATGTGATTATCTGTTTTTATTTGTGTTTTACCTAGGGAACATCTGCTAGGGACAACAGATGGAAATTAGCCAATGGATACAATCTGGCATGTTTACGTCACTGTATTGCTCGTATGGTGATGTTCAGTAACTTGCACTGTCCCTTTCAAATAATAATAATAATAATATCTAATGAAGTATCACCCTAATGATGTTACATACTTAATAGTTGCGTCTGAATTCAGGGGCTGCAGCCTTCGAAGGCTGCATTTGAAGACCGATTGCGTCACATTGGCATGACCAAGGCTGTCCCATTTCGAAGGCAGGCACAAGAAATGCAGCCTTCTTTCCCAGAATTTGAAAGATGCAATGGATGAATCTGTCTTGGCCCAGCCTATCCCGAGAGACATTGTCCGCCAGTGATGATTATATATTAAAGGCGCTGTATGTAAGAATGTGGCCAAAACGGTTACTGCACTCAAATTCAAAATACTGCCGCGAGTCGTGTCCGCCCCCCCTCCCCTACAGATTGGAGGTTGCTGGACAGCGGCACGCCGGAGACTGATTTGTTTGACCATGGGCAGCTGCCGTGGCAGGGCTGCGTCGCCGCGTCCTTGATCTTCGGTTTTCCAGCGCACCATTTGAGCAAATCCGGCTTCTCTGCTTCTAACGCTGCTGCCGGGATACAGCTGAGGAGACTGCTAATGCTATGTACCGGGACACTGCTAATGCTGCTTGCCATGCTGCTGTAGCTCAGTCGTAACTTTAACTGATGCTGAGACTAATAAACATGATTTGCGGACTGTAAAAAATTTTTTTAAATACGAATATTCTGGCTGTACTATTGTTGTGTGTCAGTGAGATCAGTATGTTATATGAATATTATTGCTTAGTCTCTGTGACATACTAGGAGGATTTTACGACTATTTGCTGTAGATTTCTTAAATATAGCTCCTTTAAGTTAAGTTAACTTACAGTTGTTAACTAGCTAACGGTTGACTATCATTAACATTACTATAAAATAAAAGCACACAGTTTAAACAATCTTAATTTAATAAGCTGACCTGAAAACGGTCCATCAGCCTGAAATATATCGAACGGTGTCATCTCCAGCAGTGAGTCATCTCCTCAAGTATTAAATTAAAAAAAATACATATATATATATATATATATATATATATATATATATATATATATATATATATATATATATATATACAGTACAGGCCAAAAGTTTGGACACACCTTCTCATTCAATGCGTTTTCTTTATTTTCATGACTATTTACATTGTTGATTCTCACTGAAGGCATCAAAACTATGAATGAACACATGTGGAGTTATGTACTTAACAAAAAAAGGTGAAATAACTGAAAACATGTTTTATATTCTAGATTCTTCAAAATAGCCACCCTTTGCTCTGATTACTGCTTTGCACACTCTTGGCATTCTCTCCATGAGCTTCAAGAGGTAGTCACCTGAAATGGTTTTCCAACAGTCTTGAAGGAGTTCCCAGAGGTGTTTAGCACTTGTTGGCCCCTTTGCCTTCACTCTGCGGTCCAGCTCACCCCAAACCATCTCGATTGGGTTCAGGTCCGGTGACTGTGGAGGCCAGGTCATCTGCCGCAGCACTCCATCACTCTCCTTCTTGGTCAAATAGCCCTTACACAGCCTGGAGGTGTGTTTGGGGTCATTGTCCTGTTGAAAAATAAATGATCGTCCAACTAAACGCAAACCAGATGAGATGGCATGTCGCTGCAGGATGCTGTGGTAGCCATGCTGGTTCAGTGTGCCTTCAATTTTGAATAAATCCCCAACAGTGTCACCAGCAAAACTCCCCCACACCATCACACCTCCTCCTCCTCCATGCTTCACAGTGGGAACCAGGCATGTGGAATCCATCCGTTCACCTTTTCTGCGTCTCACAAAGACACGGCAGTTGGAACCAAAGATCTCAAATTTGGACTCATCAGACCAAAGCACAGATTTCCACTGGTCTAATGTCCATTCCTTGTGTTTCTTGGCCCAAACAAATCTCTTCTGCTTGTTGCCTCTCCTTAGCAGTGGTTTCCTAGCAGCTATTTGACCATGAAGGCCTGATTCGCGCAGTCTCCTCTTAACAGTTGTTCTAGAGATGGGTCTGCTGCTAGAACTCTGTGTGGCATTCATCTGGTCTCTGATCTGAGCTGCTGTTAACTTGCGATTTCTGAGGCTGGTGACTCGGATGAACTTATCCTCAGAAGCAGAGGTGACTCTTGGTCTTCCTTTCCTGGGTCGGTCCTCATGTGTGCCAGTTTCGTTGTAGCGCTTGATGGTTTTTGCGACTCCACTTGGGGACACATTTAAAGTTTTTGCAATTTTCCGGACTGACTGACCTTCATTTCTTAAAGTAATGATGGCCGCTCGTTTTTCTTTAGTTAGCTGATTGGTTCTTGCCATAATATGAATTTTAACAGTTGTCCAATAGGGCTGTCGGCTGTGTATTAACCTGACTTCTGCACAACACAACTGATGGTCCCAACCCCATTGATAAAGCAAGAAATTCCACTAATTAACCCTGATAAGGCACACCTGTGAAGTGGAAACCATTTCAGGTGACTACCTCTTGAAGCTCATGGAGAGAATGCCAAGAGTGTGCAAAGCAGTAATCAGAGCAAAGGGTGGCTATTTTGAAGAAACTAGAATATAAAACATGTTTTCAGTTATTTCACCTTTTTGTTAAGTACATAACTCCACATGTGTTCATTCATAGTTTTGATGCCTTCAGTGAGAATCTACAATGTAAATAGTCATGAAAATAAAGAAAACGCATTGAATGAGAAGGTGTGTCCAAACTTTTGGCCTGTACTGTATATATATATATATATATATATATATATATGTATTTTTTTTTTATTTAATGCATGAGGAGATGACTCACTGCTGGAGATGACACCGTTTGATATATTTCTGGCTGATGGACCGTTTTCAGGTCAGCTTATTAAATTAAGATTGTTTAAACTGTGTGCTTTTACTGTATATATATATATATATATATATATATATATATATATAATAACAATCTCTGGGTCCATGATTTAGGGCTTACTAACTTACTAGCTTACTACTTTTGTCAAGCACAGCTGGTTGCTAGGTAACAGTAATGCCAAAGGGTCAGGGTGAGAACTGGTGATGTGACCAGGAAATCCTCCACAGACCAGACCATCCCATTTTGGAGACCTTTCACTTTGACTGATGCGGTCTTCAAAGGACCTGGCCGACGTCAACCGTGAAGGTTGCATCCTTTAAAGGCTGCAGCCCCTGAACTGAGACACAGCTAATGTAAAGGTACTTTGATTAGGTTTAGGAAAAGAAACATGGTGACGACATACCTTCAAATAAGTCAAAGTTCCCTTGGTTTCTCCTGTGTTGTTTGACTCATCCATCACCACAACCTGTGTCCTCATACAGACTTTTGTTCTTCACAGAGCTTCCGTCTTTACTCTTGGCAGCATATTAGTCATGTTATTGCTACCCTGATTACATGGTCATATAGAAACTGTGGTACATTACTTTCATAGGTCTACATGCAAAGAGTGCACAAGAACAGCCTGTGGTGTGAAAAGCAAGGTGAGATGGCTGCCAAGCTGCAGACTATTGCAGACCACTGTTTGAGACCAACAAATGACAAAAACGGTTGTTTTTTTGTAGGCCAGCCCTCACAGCATTTCCAGCAATGATTGTGCCACCAACACAGGGTATTTTAAGCCAACTCATGATCCTCTCCTAACCATAACCAAGTAGTTTTTGTGCCAAAACATAACACTCATTAACCACAGTGTTGTGAAAACACAAAGAAATGTAAAGTTTCAACATATCTGCTGCATTAAGACATAAAAATGTTACATATCTGTGGTTTGAAAAAAACATACAATGCCAACATTTACTCTAGCGATTGGATTTGTTTTAGCATTTACTGGATCGTTGACAGTGAAGAGCGAAACAAGAAATGGGGGGCAGAACAAGCGACTAATGGAATCAAACCACAGACGTTGCAGTTACATTTGAGACTTAACCATTTGGCTATCATGGCGCCTTTAAACTGAGATTCAGTGTGAGCACAGAGAAACTTTCTCCCTTTCAGAAGATGAATGTGAAAACAGCCTTTTAGTGTCAGACTCTGCGCAAACAACATTCTGCACAGTGAAGGTCAAACATTCAGGTGAAGTAACAATAACCAAAACATTTTCGACTTGAGTGGGGGCCTTAAGTGACCAAATAAGGAGGAGAAATCCACCCGATTGTTCATAGTATCTGTCAAATTGACCTTCTAGTATAAAAGCAACACTGCAGCTGCCACTAATGATGCTGAAATGTAATGAAAGAGTTATGTTTGGTATAAACTGAAATACCTGAACAAAAAGGAGACATTGGGTCTGTTTTGTAAAGTATTTGCTCCACCAATGTCATTTTGTAAATGCCATATTTGAGCCAAGCTTCATCAGAGTAATTCTTTTACTTTCCCAGAAACTACATGTCAGGAAATGTTGCTGCAACATAAGGGGAATAACGTCACAACAAATATGTTTGCTAACACGGTGACTATGAATCATTCTGCATTTTTAGCACTTTAAAACACAACAACAAAATACAGTACAGTAGTTATTTTGCAAAAAAAATATCATTTCTTAGTATGAAAAATAATTCAGTTGTGTCTAAAATGAGATTTTAAATTAGATTTTTTTCCCCACAGTTACAGTAATGTGAGGGAATAAATGAAATACACTGTTATTATTATTATTATTATTTCCTGTCACTGAAATTTGCAGAAAATGTACAGAACATCAGTTTCAAATTGGTAGAGAGCAAAGGAACCAGAAAAGAGCCTATAAAAGGAGAAAGAAGGACAAGTAAGAGAAAGAGACACTGGAGGGTGAGGAGGAGATAAAAGCACAGAACAACCATACAATAACATTAAGAGCAAAGGCTGGATGGTGGGTTGTGTATGCCTACAGCCTTCAGCAGTGAATACTGCCTTTCTTTTTTCCAAGACAACCTGAGGCTTTTTTCCTGCATGCCAATCACTACGGCAACAACACAGGCAGTTGCCAAACAGCCTTTCAGTCTCTGGGTTTGGTGTGTGCGTGTGTGTGTGTGTGCGTGTGGGTAACAGTCCTGAGATGGTGTGTCATTTGGACTCACGCTGATGGCAGGTCTGTCACTTCAACCTTTACTTTTCTTCTATGCTGTCTGTGCGTAAAATGCACTTAAACATCCTCTCAGACACGAGCTAAAACCAAGCGGAGATCTGTGGGGATGAAAAATGAAGCCGACGCAGAAGTGCCAAAAACTGTAGTTCTTTGAATGGCCACTTGAGGTTGGTTCTAGAAGGGACTCAATCCCCATGGACACCCATGTTAAGATGACCAACATGTTTACAGCAAAAGCAGTTTTGGTCTCTATAGCTGATTTCAACTTCCTGACAACTGTGCAGGGGTGAAGTTTTATGTAACTCACCTGTTTAATTTTTTTTAAGCTTAAAATTACGTGTATTCAAGGCCAGGGCTGCTTGGGTGACAGGCTGTCTGCACGGCATCACCCTATGGATGGATGAGGGTTCTTTAACATCTGCCCTGTTTGGTTCTGTTCAATCGAACTCAAGTATGTTTGCCCCCTAAGTGCAGTTCATTTGGGCAGGTGTGAACACAGCAGTCACACTCAGTGCGCACTGAAACAACCAGAACGAGACCTTCTTGAAGAGGTGGTCACCGTCTGGTTACAAACAAACGCGGTGCGGTTGTGGTGAGAACGTGTTTCGCCTCAATCTGAACCAGCTGCAGTCACATGACACATTGTTTGGGTTAAACATGAGCATGTTACAGTCCTGGAGGATTATTAATGTGCACCTCCTCCTGTACTGCCTTAATATGCACATTCAGCACATCCAATGCATCAAAACATTGTTTTCTAGTTGGAGCTGCGCCTCGTTTTCAAACTGTATGGTTTGCCTAAAATGAACAATGACAGCAATATAGTCCACGATGAGCAGCGCTAAAATCAACCTGCGTAGTTGTCCCTCCATTGTGACATTAGAAAGTGTCACATTTATCTTGCAAGTGTACTCTTCTTCAATGTTTTGTTTACTTCCTGGATTTTTCCTGCGTGGAAATTCTGACCAATAAAGAGCAGCTTTCTTGCACAAGGCATTTGATCTGGTTCTCTTGTAACTGCTGCCATGAGATCACAAATCGATTCTAGTCAATTATGCAACTTTATAACAAAAGAAGTCCCTGTTTTGGACCAAAGCAAGACAACTCTTGGTCTGAAAGCACCCTAAGTTTCCTCTCTTGAACTTACATACCTCCTAATCTCTTCTGGTGAATCTCATTTCCCCTTAATTCCTTGTTGTCCCAATGGTTTCCTGATGGTGACCTTTCGTCTCATATCCTGCCTCATGAATTAAAGGCATTAACTCACACACACACAAACAGGCACACCTACCACATAAATTAACACCATAACGACATATACGACGGCGATGCCTTCGCGTAACAACGTGACCAGATGACCAAAAGATCAACTGCGGTAATCTCCTCCATGAATAAATCATAAGAAGAATTCAGTGACACTGTGAGGACCATGAACATCTGGCCGACGACTGATTGACTGAGTTGCTCATCTGAGTTCAAAGAGCCACGTTTACCTGAACACTTTGATTTGCTGGCTGTCATGTGCCTGTTTGTCTTTAGTCTTTTCCAGCCCGCGTATTCTTTTATTAACTTGGGGGTACATAACAAGGCTTCATGATGTTCGAGAGGTGTAAGGGCGCAGCGAAAGCACTCTGCACAGCTTGTCAAATTACCTTCCTAATGGCCAGCTTGTCAGGCTGCCTCATCTCTGTGGAGAAAGAAAGGACAAGTGGGGGGAGCGATCTATTCTCTTCCTTGTCACAGCAAAATCTCCCATTCGCCTCTTTATATGGTACCTTTGCTTTCTTTTCTTTTAAGTCCTGCTGCTCAAGTACTTCCTGCTCATATTCAAATGATAGTAATGGCTTGGTAGTATGAGAGTAGGATGTAGACAGAGGCCAGCTGTATTATAGGCCTGTCAATCGTTTGTCTGCACTCTTTCAGAATTGCCTCACCAAGCTTTAATAGGCTTTCCCATTAAGTCTAGATAACCATCATTCACCTGAGTCATCAGTACAAGGTCAAAGATGAGATTAATTGTTTCTCATTAATTGCAGCATTACATCTTCAAAATCATTATGTTTTTTTTCCATATCTTACTCTTCATACAATTGGCCTCATGCAGGAAGCAATATACGCACAAATTTACTCTTACTTTTGTTCATATCCTCGATCTATTCTTATTTTGTTATTTGTTATCTTAGTTTAGCTCTTCTCTTAGGTAAGAGAAAACTAATGAGTGGTTTCGAGCACTCTTATTTAGACAGGGAAAAAACATCTATTTGTTACGGTCCAAACAATGTTTGTCCATCACAAAGAAATGCTTGAACATTATAGAATCAAAATTAGATTACATATAGGATTTCGGGGGATACATACTAGCAGATATTGAATATAACATATGATAAGTATGTTTTCTTTTGTCTTCAATCACCTGACAATAAGAATAGTAGTGTTTTCGTTACCTTAGAATGAGCTGTTTATATCTACATAGGGAGTGGGTTCAACATGTCACACCACCATTTTTCTACAACACATTCTCTCTCCAACCTCGTTACATATTGCTGCTTGATTGTCGACTTTCCACATTGACATATGACATGCAAGGTAGCCTGGGTGCATCTGTTGTTGACTTTCTGAGACACGGTGGTAACTTAAGCCTGTTACATGCATTGTGTCTTTTCAGAATACACTTTTGTTTTCACTGGAAATGTTCAGTTTGCATACAGTCTCAAATTGAACAAACTACATCGGTACGACACCACACTGACATTTTTTTCCTTCAATGACAAACACGTGTGGTTACGCTTAGCCAACGCACACACATGGTTAGGTTTAGCCAACAAAAGCACATAGTTAGGTTTGGGGGCAAAAAGGGGTTTGGCTTTTCATATACAGGAAGCAAACATCAGTCTCCTGGGTGAAAGTTGGTGATTGTTGAACCCATCCACCTCCCCTCCCACCTGTCCTACTCTGACTTTTTGCCCTTTTAACTTACCTTGTTGTTCGGCCATGTTTCCCTTGATGCCATTGGCGCTGTTACACACTGATGGTGCCTGGTCATGTATCATAGCAACGTGAAAAGGCAGCTTTTTTCATCAGTGTCTGACGTAGATGTCACTGCCCAAGTGCCATATTTGACAACTTTGAAATGAGACCAGGTTGGTTTCTACTGTTGCCCTCAAAGGACAAACAAAACCCTGGCTCTAGATAGGGCCATTTGCATTTTTGCGTCGGCCATGTAATTAGCAGCCCCTATGTGCCAAGAGCATCATCAAAGCACAGATTTGTTTTACGTAAAACTGTGTTATTTAGTGTTTTTACCAGTTTAGATCACTGGGTCCATTTGTTTTGGAGAGGAAGAGACTTCTGTGGATAAATTGGCTCCTTGTACAAAATCTCCTAAACGTCTGGATGTTAAGTTATCAAAGAAAAAAGGCTAGCATGCATCAGCTGGTGCTGGGCTAGCCACCCGTCTTCAACATGCCCAACAGCATTATGAAACACTGATTTGTAACATCAAACGGCTTTGTTCAATTTACGAGATGTAATCACCTTGTCCATTTGTTTTGGAGAGGAAGAGACCTCTGTGAATAATTCAGCGCCCAGTAAAAACGTCCTCAACACTGAAGAAATTCTAACAAGTTTCAGCTGGTTGCACTCTGCAGTCCTCACTGCTGGATGCCACTACATCCCCCTAAATCTTACACACTGGACCTTTAGGAAATATTGGTTCATTGATCCCAATTAAGATTATAAAAACCCTTGAATGATATTGTGTTCTTTCAGCTTCTGAGCGGCTTTCATACTGCTGTTGGATGCTCTAGCCAGACCTTATGCAGAGAAATTGTTTTTTTTTTTAAATCACACAGATCTGTTTGATCAGACAGATAAATGTTTGCTGAGCTTTTTCGGATTACCAAGAGCACTGATTTTAAAACCTTTATTTAAATCTAAGTTAAAGTGCATCTCTCTAACATGACAGTTCCTGCATCACAAATGTTTTGTCATTGTTGAGTTATTGATTTTCCTGTAACGCCACTACTGACACTCTTGAATATCATGTTTTAGTTCGTAGGTTTCACTACTCTAGAAGTTCTTCTTGTTCTTACAGCCTCTATTGGAGGCATCTCTGCGGTTTCTATAGGCATGTGCCAGAGTATTTGCACAGAGCATAACACCTGCCCTTATATAGTGTTTCGGGGGCGTTACCTGTGCCAATAGGTTACTTATAATCAAGTGGGATTCATCATTCAGCACATCGGGTAAGAGCAGATTTGGATGGTTAAGAACATTTGGTGCATCTGGAGTTGACTTCTCTTATATTTTTCTCTCTGATTTTTTTTTTTAATTCAAGGAAATTTTGAGAAAAATATAAGAAAAAGAGGCTGCATGCTGCATGTGGCCCATTGTGTCGAATAGCTTTATTTCTGCATTCTACGTCTAGGGAGGGGATGTGTTCAACATTAGCTTGACCACTGAAATATATTCAACAATATTTTTTACCTATGTGTTTTTTTAGAGTTTAGAATTAGAAAAGCTGCAAATTGGCCCATTGTAATTAAGGTACATTTTCTAAGTTACAGTGGACTTTATCCCCCATCTACTACATGAAAGCACATCAGGATCTTAGGGATCTTTAAATGGCCAGTATAAACAGAAGGAATAATTACATCAAGCAAAACCTGTTTTAGTGTCCATATGGGCATCTGAATATTGTTTTAAAACAGATTATTAACATATCCTGAAACATGCTGAGGCATCGGTGTCCCCACTGCCATGTTTTTGTCCTGTTTGCAACCAGAGGATTTTTGATCTTTCATACGTATATGTCAAAGTTATTGATCTTCTCGGTCTGGCGCCCACAATCAGGGTGGCCCCCAAAGAGTTGAAGATCAAAACTGGAGGATGTAATGACACAACTAAAACCGCTAAAGCTACTCTTGGCTCAACCAGGACGTTTTACAAGAACTTGTGGAAAGTAGTGTTTAAGTACAATTTTGAGTTAATTTTATTTACTTGCTCCTTTTTTTTCTTACTCCGGTACATTCATTCATTCATCTTCTAACCGCTTCATCCTCTTGAGGGTCGCGGGGGGGCTGGAGCCTATCCCAGCTGACATCGGACGAGAGGCAGGGTACACCCTGGACAGGTCGCCAGACTATCACAGGGCTGACACACAGAGACAAACAACCATTCACGCTCACATTCACACCTATGGACAATTTAGAGTTACCAATTAACCTAGTCCCCAATCTGCACTGTCTTTGGACAGTGGGAGGAAGCCGGAGTCGAACCCAGGATCGAACTGGCAACCCTCTTGCTGCGAGGCGAGAGTGCTAACCACCACACCACCGTGCCGCCCTACTCCGGTACATTTCGAAGGCCAAATATTGTACTTTTTACTCTAAATTTTATTTGACAGCTTTAGGAACAAATTGCTTTAAAGATTTAGATCCATTATACAATATATTATCAAATCTAATTATGATGGAAGATTATATATTCAGCGACCCAGCAGTAACAAACAATTATGTTGCTTACACATCAATGCATCAATAATTATTATCCCATGATGCAATTGTTTTCTAAAATGGGTCATTCTACATAATGAGTTTTACTCTTGATACTTTAAGTATATTTATACTTATACTTTAGTAAACCTTTTCATGACCACTAGTATTTCTGCACTGTTGTTATTTTACTTAAATAATATCTGAGTACTTCTTCCACCACTGAATCTTTTCTGCTCTACTTGCAAATTTGTTTGCGTTACAATCTATTGTATATTATCATTATATGCATGTGTTTATAGAGTGGCTCTAGGCTACATTTAACTTTGTAATACTGGAGAAAATTGCGTGAAATATCTTAATAATAAAAATGAGTTGTCTTATTTGATAGTAAATCTGTATACTGTGGCACTGATGTTATAATCGGGCTTTAATATACAATATTTACTTTTGTCAGTTGAGATAAAAAACACCTAAAAACTTTAATATGAGCACAAAATGGGTCCTTTCTTCATTTCTTTTCAAACCACAATAATCATCCCGTCCATCCATCCAGATGAGCCAAAACAAAGTAGGAAGGTACTTTATTGTTACCTTAGTCCGAGTTCCTCATAATTTTCTATTCCTTTAATGATTCACATCCTCAAGCCTGCACACACACACACACACACACACACACTCACACATGCACGCACACAAACACACACACACACACACACACACACACACACACACACACACACACACACACACGTAAAGAGGTATGTTTTTGCCATGAGGAGAAACCATTTGCTCATTTTGATGGAGGCCTAAAAGAGAGGTTGAGCTGTCTAAGTGGATTTTTCATTACTAAATGTAATAGGCCAAAGAAAATTACATCTGCTGCAGCAGGAGGGGGATTAGGATTGCTCATGTATTTTTTTCATTGATATTTGTAATGACCAAAGAGGTACAGTGCAGCTGTATATGAGCATTAGAGAAATTAGCACAGTCCTCCGTCCCCCCTGTCTCAGTCTCCTCCACTCGCCTGCTATCTGCAATTTGGAAAGGTACATCCAAACTCACAGGGGAATGAAAAAGCATATTTTTCTCCCTGCTACCGCTCCGGACTGAGACAGAAGTGGAAGACTAAAATCGAGGAAATAATATTGCAAATGGAAAGCTATTAGGGTGGCCGAGCACTTTCTCATGCTGCTTCTGAAATATGTCATTTATCATGTGCCGCTGCATGACAAACTTTTAAAGACTCAAAAATTGTAATTTCCTCACAAGACTATGCAGTCCAGCCTTTCACTGAACTCCAGACCCACAGTGCACATGTTATACACTTAGGAGGAAATGATGAAGGTCATAAGCTTCATAAAAGATCTCTGAGGGTCGTGTTCTCTTTGCCGAGCTTGTTCCCTGCCAACTTCCGTCCTGTAATTTACTGCCTAAAAGGCTATATTTATATATATCCTTTTCATATTCATATACTTAAGTGGTGGTGGAGGAAGTACTCAGATGCTTCACTTAGGTTTTAAAACACCATCACAGTAGTCCGGCATTTAACATTTTGCTTATGTAGTACAAGGGTGTCATCAGCAAAAATAAATTGAAAAAATAAAAAATAAAATATGCCACTTTGCAAAATGGCCCCTTGAAAGGTGTTATTTCATTATACGCATTATATTTATGGACCATAATTATTGATATATACCGGTAACCTAATATTTAAACATTTAAATGTTACAGATGTTTGAAGTGATTCGGACCAAAGCAAGCAAACATTCATGTGTTGTTGGTATTTATGTAGTACTTGAGTAAATTCACATTATATCATCATGTAATATATTACTTGACTTTATTTGACACTCAATTGTCTTTTAATGCTAAAAAGTGCCTTCAAAGAACAAAGAACACTAAAACCTTTGACAAAATTGATTTTACAATCAGTCACGTGATCTTCATCAGCAGAGTTCGTCCAGTTCTCTTGTTTTTTCTGAGCACATTAAAGACTTGTTGTCCACAGAGGCTGAAAAGTTGAGCAATAAAAAATCATTACTGATGTCTGAAACTGCCATAGAAAAACCGTTCTGATGTCGAGATCGATTATTAGTCATAGCTTTTGATCGCATGATCTTCGCCATAATTACAACCAACAATATTCTTTTTATAAATTTTGACCCTTTTGCATATAGTGGTCACTATAATGGACAGCTATTAAAAAGCCATGTTCTTGTATATACATGGGTTTTGATGATATGGTGCATTTAAGTCACTTCAGTGGACCCTGGTGCGTCATGACAGTGTCAGTGCAACAAAAATCTCTCAAAACCAAGATGGCTGACAGAATGCAAGAAATGTTGTGCCCCTCAAGAAGGAGACCCTTGCAGATAACACCTATCACACCTTCAAACACAGGCTCAAGACCTGCTTTTTGGACAATCAGATATGTGAACATTTCTAATCAACACAGTACACTGCTCACTGAAACACTGTTCTTATTATTTCTAGCTAACCTGCTGCTAAGTTGCTTTATGTCCTTGCCCGTTGCCGGGCAGCCAACTCTGCATGGGTATGTATGAAATATCTATTTCATTAACAGCAAAAGTAACTTTCTGTCACATGGCTTGTGTGTTAGGGAATTTGACCATACATAATGACTTTTCTGTTTTATCAGTGTTTACTTTCTATTGCTGCTCTGCATGTCTGCGTGTAATGCTAATCTGTGTGTTGGTGCTTCATGTTGCTTGCATGTCTGTTTGTGCTAACATGCTGTTTGTTGTTGTGTTATTGTATTGTACTGTTGCTCTCTTTTTAGCAGTTTTCAAATAACAAAAAGACTAAAGGTAATTGTCATTCAGTACTGTTAATTTCTTTGGTAGCACTTGCCTACAGAAGCGTATTGCTGCCACACCAGGAAAAAAATAATGGGTCAGTATTACGTTATAACGTGAAAAGTTTATTGTTCTAACAAGAAGTTTTTCACATTATAACAATATATTTTCAAGTTAAAACGTGATAACTTATATTGTAAAAATGTGAAAAGTTCTACAGTATAATGTGATCATTTATATTGTTAGGACATCAAAAGTTCCACATTATAATGCAATATTTGGTCTCGGGAAGAGGTGCACCCATACACTCCGGCTGTGATTTGACACTTGGCTATTTGCAATGACCAGGCATCACCATGGCCCAAAACACGGATAACACGAAACTATATTGTTATTACGTGAAAAACTTCTTGTTAGAACAACAAACTTTTCATGTTATAACGTAATACCGATCCATTATTTTTTTCCTGATGTGGCAGCAGTACGCTTGTGTGCTCGCCCGATTGGGCACGTAAGTTGCTAGATTAACTAGCCTGGCACGGCATTGTATTTGCCGCGGGCATTCAGGAAATCCTTCTTGCTGAGTCCTGCGTCAGATGCAGCTTCTTTTGACTTATACAACAATTTGTGCCAAAAAAAGTATAATGGTACTTTAATATGTAAGTGCAGTGGTTCCCAGCTGGAAGGTTGCGGTCCAAAAGCGGGTCATGGATCCATTCTGAATGAACAGCAAGTGACTCACAAATGTGTGACGTCTGTTAAAAAAAAACACCTCATTTTTTAAATACAGTGAATTTCTGGCACAAAGCTTTTATTTTGAAGTGCCATTTTCTGCTGTTGCATGACTGACTAATGGACAGCTACTTGACAGAGACAGCGAACTAGCTTGACCACATGGCCAAATGCAAATGTGACACTTAATATGTTAGACTGTGTGGACCTTGAACTGATGACTAAGGAGAAATCTGGACCCTGGGGTTGGACCAGTTGGGAACCACTGTGTTAGTGCACTCTAAAGAGTCCTCTTCAACAGCATAATAAAGTCCTTCACAAGACCACAAAATGAAACAGACAAGTCATAAAATCAACAGGTTTTAAATGAAAATGGATTTAAAAAAATATGTTTCAAAACTGAGAAAAAAAAAAGACAGTTCAAAGTAAAATAAAACTCAAGTGAAATCAGAGGCTCTCTGATAAAAGTATGATTTAAGAGAGGACTTTGAAGAGATCACTGACTGCCGACCTGACTTCCATGGGCAGGTCGTTTTGTTAGTTCCTCTTCTTGCTTACGTAAAACCAGACTACATAGACCTGTTGACCATGAACACATGTATTTTGCCATATAATTTTGAACACAGCCACACTGGGTGCTCACCATAACAGCCACCTGTCATTAATGACATGTTACAGTGTGTATACAGTGAGGTCTGACTGCAGCACAATCGAGACAACACTCCCCTCTTGTTTCATTTACTCTATCACCCAATATTTATTCCACTTGTCCCTCCCTATGGGTTGCCTCTCTCCCCCTCCCCCGTCGTATCCAGCCTCATTAGCACGTAACAGGTTATCGACATGCATAGCAGGGTCCTGATTTAGACATTCAACCTGATTAGCCCTTAATGAACCGAGACCAGCTACCTGAATGGAAGTGCACACAGCGCCACGACAGTAACATGTATGTGCTCTCCTGAACGAACACACACAGACGCACACATGTAAGCACGCGTATGTAATAACATACATCCTCTGCGGTACCTTTATTAGCCTGCATTTTGCTCATTTTCACACCGAGAACATTAAACTATAAGAGATGCCTAATTATATTGTATGACGGCAGGCAAGACACAAATTAATTTGAGTAGTACAAATTGTCGAAGACACGTTTCTACCTCTAGACGAGATAATACTGCAGGGCTACTTTTAATTACTATTATGTGTGCTTAAACAGCGCATATCCCAAAGGTGCATTTAATAAGACTATTACGAAGCAAATGAAACACTGCCTCTCTGTCCGCTTATTGATTTTTTCTTGTTATTCTTGAGGAATACAATCCTCACTTAACAAGGAGCGATGGAAAGATAAAATTAGCAGCGAGCATTTTAACTTCAGGCATGTTTTATTAGTCAAAGTGTGTAACAGAAAATGATAAAACCTTTAAAAACAATTTTATTTCAATATACAGAGAATTAAGGCAAAGCATCAAATCTGCGGTATATGTATTCATCAAAGACAAAAACACAGATGAGGCTTCATAATGAACAAAAATAATCGAAGCTCATGGCCTCTCCTTTATCTCCCTTTCCTCTCATTCTCCTCAGGGGGAGTTTATTAAAGACCCACGCTGCCCTTGGATATTCAATCATTTTTCAGTCAGAAGTAATGGATGTACTGAATGAATGCAAAGGCTGGCAATTCATTACAACAATCAGAATATGAATTATTTTCTCCCACGATTCCCTTCTCTCGTCTCACATGCCTCACACTTCTCTTCGTAGTTTTTATATACAATTATTATATACAATTTGGGATGCTCAGCTCTGACTAGTTTGACCTAATATGTTGATGACCAATCGTTTATACGCAGTGTCGATGTTATAGATCTGTTTACTTTGCTTGGGAGCAATGCAGTGCATGTCAAGCAGAAAATCGCTGCCTGAATAGATGAATGAAATCCTCTAATGATAAATGACAGAATTCACATCCACCTACAGCAGATGAGACGCATGACAACACAACTGCTCTCCAAATCTGAAGCAGAAGGGAAGGTTGATGACCAGTCCTAAAAAAAACACCTTAGTTTCATTCAATTTTGCATCTCTGCTTAAGGCCAATATACTTTTCTGTTGCCTGTAATTTTCTCATTATCACCAACTCCCCCCCAACCTCTCCTCCGTGTCTATTTTCTCCTCTCTCTCACCCTCTGCTCAAGCTCCTGGACTACTTTCTCACTGATGGGGTCCGCCTTGGTCACCACAGCTTTCCTGCCGCCTGCTTCAACCACGATGGTCATAACACAGCACATGTCCACCAGCCCTTCCTGACACCTCCTCATCCCAGTGTCCAGCTCACCTCTCCGGGCTGGGTCACGCTTCAGAGCCCCCTTCTCCGCCACAGAGAAGCCGAGCAGGCCCGTCAACACCTCATTGGACAGCTCCACGTCCAGGTAACCAGTTCCATCAGATATCGTAGCGCAGACGCTCCAAAGACCGCTGTTGCTACTCAGTTTCCCCAAGAGAGTCACAATGAAAGCTTTGACGCGGATCTCTGTGGTGTGAGGGTGTGGTTTGGACATTGTCTCTTCTAGCAGGCACAAATAGGTGAAAGGTGGAGAGGTCAGAGTGACAGCAGGGACCGAGCTGCAAGATGGTCTATCAGATACTGCAGAGTTTGAGGTATAATTTTGCCCCTGGGGTGTCGTGAGCGAGCTCTCAAATGCAGGTTTTGTCTTAATAGAACTTGCTAATGAGTCACCAGCAAGTCCACAATTGGAGATTGAAGTTACTGTTTTGTTGGTGGCGCTCTCTCTGTCTCTACTAAGTCCTTGTTGAACAGGGAGCTGATTTGGCATCCCAGTTTCTACCTCAGCCAGAAGGCAGTCCATATCTTCATCCATGAAATCGCTCTCATCATTAGTAACAACCTCTAATTCATGTGTTGGCCCTGAAGCTGCTGCTAGGTTACAGGACTTCACTGTAGCTCCTTTAGCGCAGCCTTGATAGTCTCTTTTCTGTGTGGTGGATCTGGAGTTGCTAGAACTAAGCCTTGACCCAGAGCCATCCAAAGTGTGCTGCTCAAACTGAGCAGTTTGGGCTTTTGTTGCTCTGTTAGGACTTCCTGTTATTCTGTTGTTGTTGTTGTTGTTGTGTGGCGTGTTTCTGTGACTGCTGTCAGACTGTGCAGCAACATTTGGACTTTCTTGAAAAATCACACTGTCCAACTCATCCAGGGGAAGATCGTCAAAGTCTTCATCAGGAAAGTCTTCGTCTGCCATGTAGTGATCTGGGATCTCTTGTTGAATGGAGAGGTCAGAATCCTCTTGTTCGTTTCCGTAGCGATGACCTTGGACTAAACCACCTCTGTTGCTCTGGTTGAAACCACTTCTGTACGAGAGTTCAGAGGCTTCACTTCTGCAAGAGACCGGCCAAAAATGTTGGTCTGAGTTAAGACAGCTTTAAATCAGCAAGTGTTTGTAACAGTGTTAATACCCCCAAAATTCAAACCAAGCTGGCACCAAATGTCAGTGTGACATCAGAGAGTTTAGTTGGGCTCTTATGTCAGACTGTGTTAAATTTTGGTTGAAATGAAAATTGGGTTAACGATATTTTAAATGTCTAATAGAATATCACATTGTGTGGACGTTAATATCATGGCATTTGCAGACGTTGGGTTTTATTTTCCATACCTTACAACTACATGTTGTTGTTCTATGTCAGGATGACATTGGTCTGAGACGTTGGAATCTCATTGCTGAACAATATGACTTATAACCACAAAATATCAACATCATCTGTCATCAGTAGGGATGCACAATAATGTCTGCATGTCATCGGTATCTGCAGATATTGGCTTCGAAATGAACTATCGGGATTGGCCGACATGCAGATAATATCGGTACATCATCAGTATCGGCCAATATCGGCTTTAAAATAAACCATCAGAACCGACCAACATGCTTTTTCTCATTTTGCACAATGACTGAATATTACATACATTGAGAAGCATTCTATTTCATCTGCTGGTGAGCCATCACAATGTATGCATAACATGATGTTAATTCCACTACAGAAGAGACTTGATCATCACCCGACGTCACAACCAAAATGCAACCAAATGACAAAGTCCAATGACATGGGAATATATTGCTCTTGTCAAAAATATTTTTTCCGAGCTAAAAATAATTTTGAAAAAAACAAGATGGGCAGCTGTGGCTCAAAGGTAGAACGGGTCATCCACTAATCAGAATATCAGCGGTTCGATCCCCGGCCCCTCCAGTCTGCATGTCGAAGTATCCTTAAAGGGACAGTGCACCCAAAAATGAAAATTGAGCCATTATCTACTCACCCTCATACTTAGGCAAGCTCTGGTGAAGTTTTAGAGTCCTCGCATCCCTTGCGGAGATCGGCGGGGGGAGCGGCTAGTACACCTAATGGCTGACGGCGCCCCAGACTAACGTCCAAGAACACAAAATTGAATCCACATAGTATCTCCATACTGTTCATCCATAGTGATCCAAGTGTGCTGCAGCCACGACATAAAAAGTTATTTCGAAAAATGTCATATGAACTCTGTTTTTAGCCTCACTGTAGCCTGTAGCTCTGACTGCTTCTCTGTGCTCCGCGCTCACGTGTGCGCGCTCAGGGTGATCGGTGATCTTTAAAGAGCAGCAGTCTCGTCAGTACTGATGTCCAGATTCTCAAGTACAGGCATCGCCAATTCCCAGTCTGAGCAGCAAACACTTTCCTCATCCGTTGGCATTGCTTTGCATTTGAAACAACTACACCACCAGGTTTCCAGTGCTCGACTCCGGTATTCTGCGGCTGGCTGAGGGTTAGGCTCATGAGCTGTGGCGGCTGCTTCGTCCAATAGCCTGAGTTCCATGCGTATACTCAGGCTCAAACAAATACGGCTCAACAAAGAAATGCTGTTCCTCCTCAGTTTCAAAGTCTTCAGACATGTTGGGCTGTCCTTTGCTAAAAGACCGTAGTGCAAATTATCTTTTAGCGACTGTGGTTACTGTTGTCTCTCCCTGCGGTGCACGTGTCACGTGATGTAAACACGGGTAAGCAAAACTCATGCTTTCGCTGGTCACGCGCAAGCATGCACACATGAATGAGGAGCACAGAGAAGCAGTCAGAGCTACAAGCTACAGTGAGGCTAAAAACAGAGTTCATATGACGTTTTTCGAAACAACATTTTATGTCGCGGCTGCAGCACACTTGGATCACTATGGATGAGCAGTATGGAGATACTTTGTGGATTCAATTTTGTGTTCTTGGACGTTAGTCTGGGGCGCCGTCTGCCATTAGGTGTGCTATCCGCGCCGCCCGCCGATCTCCGCAATGGATATAAGGACTCTAAAACTTCACCAGAGCGTTCCTCAGCATGAGAGTTAGTAGATAATGGCTGAATTTTCATTTTTGGGTGCACTATCCCTTTAAGCAAGATACTGAAGCTCTTGATGGCTGTTCCATCAATGTGTGAGTGTGTTAAAAACTGAATAGCAGGTCGCAGGTGGTTGTATGGTAGCCTCGGCCACCAATGTGTCAATGGGTGAATGTGACTCGTAGTGTAAAAATCGCTTTGAGTGGTCAGATGATGATGAGAAAGTGAAAGCCCATTTACCATGCAGGTCCAAGATAGTTTTAAGTCAGATATCAAAAGCAGTACCATGTAGGAACCATTTTGACAGTGTGAGATGTAAGCACTGAGTTTTTTTTTTCTTTTACATTTGACCAAGACGAGTGCCATCTAGTTCCCTTATATTCAAGAGAAAGCAGACATCTCTACAGTCGATATCTCCAACACTCGGCAACTCACAACAATACAATCTAGACTGATGTTTAGTGCTACAGGTAAGAGACAAAATATGGATTTTTGATTATGGGGTGAACTGTCCCTGTAAGTCTTATTTTTGATCACAGCCTGAAGTCAGACAGCTTGTGTGGAGTTAGTGTTAAATGCTCCCTAAAGTAGCTGAAAGATAAATGCTGATATTTTTTCTGAAGGCAAACATTATGCTAAAATTTAAAATGTCAAGGTTTATTTTCCCGGCATTGAGCACTGTGGAGTTCCAGCTTAAAATGTCAAGACATCATGTTGATAACCACTCACCTAGATGAGGCTGTCGATACAAGGCTCCTGACAGTGGAGCTTCTCCAGGACTGAGTGGAGGTCACACTGAGCGTCCTGTAGCCACTGTCTTGAATAGGCTCAACCTGAACCCATTCCACCTCCTCCCGGGCCTCCAGACTGGCTGCCAACAACTCTGCATCATCCACCTCCAGGTCCTCCACTTCCTGGTTACCTGAGGAGAAAGCAAAAAGTAGCACGATTATTTTCAATCCTAAAAAGGGCAAATTAAACTAAGAAATAAGGCATCCATTACCAGTCTTCAGCGTGACTTATTTTATAAACATATAAATTGTCTAATTGAATTAAATATACCTTGTTGTGGTGCTGGTGGAGCCTCCTCCCCCTCCTGCTGCTCCTCCTCAGGAAGTCCCAGCGTCCGACACAGAATCTTGCCCTGTCATAGTAGTATAGAAATATACCACAGGATCTGTACACACACATCTGTACGCAACTTTTCTGAAAATAATTTTGTGTCATATTTGCAGAAACCAGCACCACCAATCTGAGCCGAGGAGTCTGTTATGCAGTTGTAGATCATGTCAATCACTGCTTGAACTACGGTCAAGTTGTCAAACTAGGCAGTGCTGATTAAATATGAACCAAGATTCTGCTACTGCATTACCTATTTCTCGCCTCAAATGTTTTCAGAAACATATTTTCATGTACTGTTTAGCTGTAGACACAGAACATTGGTTCTAGTTGGTGGGAGGTGCTTGGTACTCCCATTTAACTGTATCCAACATGGCAGCTGGGTCACAAACTTTCTCATTTTACAGCTAAAAAGTACACTAATATATGTTTCTGAAAACAGTTAAAGCAGAAATCAGCAATGCAGCAACATAATCTTGATTCATATTTGATCAGTGCTGCCTAGTTTGACTGTTTGACTACAGTTCACGAGCAGTGATTAACATGACTGACAGCTGCTTTAGTGACTCCTCAGTTGTGATTGGTTGTTTTCTTTCACGTGCAGTAAAGTAAATTAGAAATGCAGGACAATAAAGTAGGCAGAGGACTAATTTTTCCACAAATGATCTTTCTAATTTAATGCTGTGTGAATATAGTGACAGTTTCAGCTAATATGATGGAGTTATTTCTTACTAAAATTACCAACTGTAGCTTTAATGTCAAAATGCTGTTTTAAATGAAAAAGAAAAGAAAGCATAAAGATGTGTTGTCTCAAATCAGCAAGGGAAACCAACAGTTTACCTGTTGATTCCTCTCCACCAGGTCCTCCACCTCACCACCCAGGACCTTGATGTTGGTCGGCCCCAACAGAAGCATCCCAAGTCTGCAAACCATCTGCCCATGCAGCTGCAGCTTCACACCAGGCCTTGGGGTGACAAGAGCCAACAATTAAACATATAGTTTAATTCTCAAAAATATATGGTACAAAAACTCCAGAAAGTCACTCCTATTTTCTTAATTCTTGAGAAACTTTGATTTCATTTTTGATTCCATGACATCTCCAACCACAATCTAAAAAAATACCCCACATAAATAAGTAACAGCAGTCCCTCTGTTTCTTTTAGGTACTATTGGATGCAGTAGCTGGAAAGATGTAAAAAGAAAGGAAGAAAAAAATCAAATAATAAAACATTTCAGAGATTGATTATTAACCTGAGAGCTGTGCTGAGCGCAGGGATTGACTGATACTCCATGGCCTCCAAGCTCTGGACTCCATCTGTCACCTGCACAACAGAGATTGTGTATTTGACCACAAACAGCTGAACAGGGAGATGATTGTGTAATTATTACAGACTTACATTTTGAAAATGTTACAAAAGAAGTCTAAACATCATTGCTGCCTGAGCCTTGCTTCACTGCATTGTTAAACATTCTGAAAGTGGAACAACAAATGACACTAAAACACCTTCATGCATTTTTACCAGTGACATGTAGCTGTCACACTGTAAGTCACGCTGTAGGTTGCTTAGCTGCAAAACTTCTCAGAACTTTACTGCTGGTTCAAACACAGACTTTGAAAATTATTATTTTTTGAAAATTGTTCCAGTGATTTTGGACAGTGATTCCAGTGTATTTTAAACTACCATGGCTCTTTGTATCCCATGACTCCTAGAATTGTGAGACTTCAGGTCTCAGACACAGTAAAAAAAAAGAAAAAAAGAAAAAAAAGAGGAAAAAGCCATTGCAACGTTTCTAAGCAACACCACCACTATTCTTGAGAAACCATAGAGCAGTGACAAGTGTATTACTTAAGGTGAAAATTACAGTCTGCGCCTTATATTCCAGCAATTTACTCTTTCATATGCTCCGACTGATTGTCCACTCTGATTCAGTTAGGAAGAGAAGCAGAAGTCTTCATTATTCTACCCAACCAAACACATGAAGACAAAGCCTGGTCGTAAAGGATGGTTGGACAGTTCACTGAGGACAATTGCATACACTGGTGAATAATGTAACACTGCATTTGTAATGTAAAATACTCTGTAGTCACTACCAGTGTGTGTACAATGTGAGTTTTCTGCTACATGGATCTTTAATGGAAACCTTGCACTAACCTTTAGTCGAGTGAGAAGTTGTGAAGTTCTACAAACAATTTCATCAATTTTAATTTTATTTTAATTAATTTTGTTTGCTGTGAGTGAATAAATGGTAGGGAAATTATCTGCAAGTGCTAAGACACACTCACAATGCTTTATTAAGTCAGTGTTGATGGAAAAGCCATGAGTTCAAAATACACGCATACAAACATACCAATTACAGGTACTTGTAATTTGATTGTTTGTTGTTCTTTGCTTGTTTTTTGAAAATGAGTTTGGTTGAAAATTCTTGATTACTGTTCATCACAGCTATCAGGTTGTCTCAGTTGAGAGACGGCCGACTTGTATCACATATTCTGTTCGTGTAATGCAACTGCTTGGTGCACTGGGGCTATTCCTATCCTTTCTTTACCTAATGCGATACGAGCGAGTGAACATCAGATTGTTTCAGTGTTTCCCGATGAAGATGTCCGAACCTGCTCCGCATGTCACCACGCAGGGTATGCGATGTGGCACCTGCTTAGAAAAAAACGCTCCCCTGGCTCTTTTTTGGCAAAGCTACATAAACCTCCGATCTATTTTCAGAGCAAAAGCATGCTGTTGCTTAGTCTCGTTTAAGGCTTGATTGACTCCCTCAGTGTTGGTGTCACTAGTAGTAAATCTGGACGCTTCTTTTCACTCCATCTGCCAGAGTTCGCCTGCTCGCTGTACGTTAGGAAGTTAGTTTATACTGTGTTTGTAACAAGTCAACAGCTTATTAGTTTAGATTCAACAAGTCAACTGTTTCTCTTTGCCTGTAGATGTTTATCTTTAGAGTATATGTGACAATTCACTTCATCGTCTCAGAATAATCTAGTTGAACTAGAATTATTCATTGAAGCTATGCTGCTTGAGTGAATAGCTCAGTGTAGGTGTGTTCATAATGGCCACATATACTCTGTAGATAATTTATTAAACATCCACAGACATAGTAAAACAGTTGACTTGTTGAATCTCAACTAATATGCTGTTGAAATGTTACCAGTACCCCATAAACTATCTGTAGGCTGACTATCCAAATAAAGTGTTATCACCAAGCATTACCATTACCAAGCACAAGCACAAAATCAAAATTCAAAGGATGCATATTTATATACCTATTTCATTTCATACATGCCTCTGACCTGCAATAGTAGCATACGGGTTGGTTTGGCTTCCCAGGGCCTCTGGGTGGCCTGCGTGACAGCAGACACCTCGTCGTTGCCACAGTCTGAGCCCCTCCACTTCTGCAGCTGACTGTACGCAGGCTGGCTGATGTCTATTAATGAGTCAACCTAAAACAGAGTGGGACCTTTGATTATGTTATGTTTTCCCTGTATTTGAATTTCTTAAATATCTAATGAAATGTTTGACACTTCAATTGTAAACAGAATAACTGATACACAATACTGTACATGACAGTTAGCTGAATTGCTGGTCTTGTTTGTGAGTGAAACATGCAGCTACTGATAAATGGGAATCATCCCTAAGATAAAGTCAAACAGTAAGCATGAGATACAATATATATAGCGTTAAATATTTGATCTACAAGTCTGTACCTGGACACAGAAGGTGCCGCTGAGTTGAGTCTTCTGGGCCTGAGAGAGACCCTCAGGGAGAACAGGGTGGCCCAGATCCCTCAGGTCTGTCAACAGCCACTGGTCCAGCGCCTAAAATTTCACGTCATGCAGTTTACAGCAAGTTTATTTCCCACCACAAGACCTATTTCATTAGACTCAGTATTATATATCTATTATTCTATACTTAATATTCTGTGACATGATAAAGAATAAGGTACATTCACTTCCATTACATAAAGGGCCATCAAATTATGGCTAACTAATACAAGTATCACAGTAATGTTGAGGCATGGTGACTCAGTACTATCATAAAGTCCCTTATTCGTGATTTGAACATCTCAATCTACAACACTGAAGTGCTCTCTCAGGTGAAGTGACCATGCTGACCGCTTGAATCAACTGATATCACTGTCATGTTCCTGGAACCATCAGGAAGTAATCTGTGCCTTAAGATATGAAGCATTACCCTTTCCAAGTGTCTATTAAAAAAAGAGAAAGAGGAATAGACTCTGGTCATAGAGGGACGCAGCTGTTCAACAACAATATTTAGGTTCACTGTGGCGTACAAATGATGCGTAAATGCAGGAAAACATACCCCACATGACGCCACCACCAGCTGGTACAGCTGACACCAGGCAGGATGGATTCATGCTGTTTACACAAAAATGTTGCCCTGCTATCAGCGTGTTGCAACAGCAACCAGGATTTGTCAGACCAGGAGGTGTTCTTTCACTCTTCAATCGCCCACTTTTGCTGATCACTACCCATTGTAGCGTGGTTTTCCTCGTCTCAGGGTCCAGTGGTAAAACCGTGGTTGTGGGCTTTTGATGACGGTCTGCACCACGATTCAATGAGATGTGGTCTCTGTGCACTGCATGTTTGTGTAGGGTTCCCACACTGTGTATAGCATCTTTTGAGGTAATATGGGACGCCAAGATAAATAAAATAGCTGCTTATATCATGCTCTGAGTTTAGCGTGGAGGGATACTGGAATTTAATCTCATACAATAAAGAAAGAGACACAAACAGTCTATTTCGAGGAGATTATTCAGCCTCCCTACATATGACCACCTGTTAACACATGACCCAAGTCCCATACTTACAACGTCATAGTCACAACTGAGCTATCTCCATGACAACTGAGCCGACTCTAGTCTGTGACCATCATGCCTTCGGCTGTACAGTTAGACATTCATCCTGCCTACCTGTTGGTTGATTTGCTGCTGTGACAGGCGGCCTGCTCCTCCTGCCTCTTCCTGCAGCCACTCCACACAAGCTTCCAGCCAGGCAAAGGGCACCTGGACGTGCCAGGAGGACCGCAGCCAGGCTTGGGTCGCATGTACCACTGCCTGGATCTCAGGGGCCATCCTGTTCCTTTGTGTGTGTTTGACTTAGGCCACTTCCTGATATCCTCTCCACTGGTATCTGTTATTATATAAAAACAGTACGTTATCAGTGATGAGTCTCCTCTGCATTACACATAAGCAGTGACACATTTGTACATTATAGTCTTCAGTATACAAGTGATGGTTCAAATGTTACATGTAATGTAATTCATGACACAGCACCCTGCAATCCCTGAGGGCTTAAAGAGAGTGTCTTTGTCAAGGGGTCATCTTCTCTCTGTATTTCCAAAACCACTTGACACCAGATATTGTGGTGATCTATTGATTAGGATAGATTAGTTTCTTGTGATACAGGAACAAAGGAGAATTACTTTCTGTTATATTTCTGTGGTCACATCAGCTTTGATAAGCCCTGTGTCTCTGCAGATGGTCACGTCTGGGCACTGTGGAGGATAGAGAAAGAAAGATTGAGTGAGAGATGCAGGCAGGTATAGCATGCGAAAGACTGAATTATAAAATAATGAAAGAAAAAATGTTCCAGTACGTGTTTATATAGAGGTTACCTGAGATGTATGGAGGCTGTTGTGGAAAGTAGCCAAGGCGCCAAAGTTGACTAACCCACTTTTTATAGCTATGTTGGTGCTACTGCACCCTAGCTTTGTGTCCATACAACATAACCATTTAAGCTCTTATATACAAGAGGAGGTCTTAAACATATCAATTGTATCTCTACAAGTACTTATAAAGACATAGCTTAACATTAGCCTCGCGGATCATACCTTATAAACAGGAATAACTGGAGCAACCACACAAACTACGGGACTAGCGGCACCCGGAAATAGGGCTTACTGTGTTGCGTTGGAAACGCCTCACCTCCTGTGATTGACGTGTCTTTTAGCCAATCGTGACTCTCGCTTGTTTGATTTGCTTTCTGCTCAACCAATCAGCACACTCTGGCTCAAGTTTTACATTTCCAGGTTCGGTAGAGAAGGAAGGGGGACGAGCGAGGTGTTGCACTGCAGGTTTGTGTTTTGACGGTATTTTCCTAATTTTCTTAGCCACACTGAGCCTAAGGTAGTCGAAGAACACACATACAGTGAAAAGAAGTATGTCTTTAGCAGTCACTTTGTTTCTTAGATTGTATCTGATGCAGTGCTGCCTAATTAGCCGGCCTAGCTAGCTCCCCTTGTGCTCAACCCGAAATTATAGCAACATGGCGAAATTAGCTAGCCGTTAGCATGAGTGGCCCGGGCTGGTCTTTGTATTAATCGATTGGTAGCGTTTTATCAACCGACTCGTGTTAGATAATGACACAAGGCGACACTTTGCCTTGTATGCAAGTAGTAAAGTGGTTGAAAGCGTGTACAGTCGATATTTAGTGGAACTAGTAACGTTAGTCTAAATGCACACGGTGAAGCTAACGCGTTTCCCCACAGGTAGCTAACGTAACGTCAACCGTAGTTAACGACTTAGCTTAGCTAATGGTCCGTAACTTAGCTTCTGTGGAGCTACGTTAGCTCGCTTTCGGTTTTCGGTTTAGCATAACTTATAGTAGAGCTGTTAACTGTTAAATGACTAGCTTCAGTTGTTAGCTGCAACGTAACTTCGCTTGAAATTGAGAAATCGATGTGTTGAAATAGCATTAAGCTAAGTATTAACGCTATGTGGGTGTCTAATGTTAATATAACGTGTCTATCACTGGCTGATTAAATCATCTCTTGGTTGTGGTCGCCCTCCGAAGCAATGCAAATGTATGTTTCTGTCGCCACTCGCCACCCAAACAATCCTATATGTGAACATGCAATAACTGCCAGCATTGTAATGATAATCCTGACGGTCCTAAACGCTCGCTGGGTGAATGTTCATTAGCATTGCCGACCTGTAATGTTAGTTAAATATCAGTCACATCGATTCAAGTTTAGGATTAATTCAATGAAATAAAGTGTATGTGATCACAATCGGTGCGTTTCAAACTTTGTTGTTAATGAGCTGTTTTTGTCATGTTACATATGAGTGTTTCAATTAGCCTCTCCTTCCCCGACAGGTCGCAGCAGCTGTTTGGTCCTTGCTTATTTAGTTCCGCCTATCAACACGCCCTTGTCCCTGTAATAAATATCGGTGAGTGCCGGTTTCCTGCCAGTTTTTCCTCTCGTTTTTCTCGCCATGTCATCCCGGGTTCTTCTTGAATAGCCAGATCTCCAGCACACAGCTTGAATTGTCTTATTTCTTTTTTCCCCCTCCCTCTTCCACAATGCTGACAGACTGCCACAGCTCACAGGGGCCAGTTTTCTGCTTCTCTCTCCCTGCTGCTGCTGCCGCCTGTTCCCCGGACCGAGGTGCCCACCCTATCTCTTTCGCTTTCAGAAGACCATGGAGACAGAAATTGAACAGCAAGAAGACGCTTCATTCAGCAACACAGAGACAAACGGTATAAAACAAAGGTTTCTTTTTGTTGGTTATGTTGTCAAAATGCACCAATTTGTTGGCATGTTTTGTGTGTACATCATTGATATCTGTGTGTCATGTAAAGGAACAATAGCAATTTAAGAGTTGTTGATGATTTCTTACATCTCTGGTTTTGGAAAATAGTGCAACTTATCTATGATTAAAATCTTTTTCTTGGTATTCCTCTTGGAGGTTGTTGTGTGTTACTATAAGCCATATTTATTACAGTACCTGGTCTTGTCTCCCAAAGTTGTGCATTACAAAAGTCTTTCCTGGTTTTGCACACAGTGATCAGTTTAAATTTAGTTTATAAAATGAAAACAGAGTGCCAAATATCTAAGTCTTGTAATTCTGTTTGTCACTGCTTTCTGCATTCTTTTGATTATTTCATTTTATCTAGCCGAGGGATGTGTATGCAGGGATGTCAATGTGTGTTTTTATCTCCCTATGCCAGGTAAGCGCCCTGCTGAGGATGCAGATGAGCAGAAATCATTCAAGCGCTCCAGGAACTCGGACGAGATGGTTGAGCTTCGCATCCTCCTGCAGAGCAAAGTAAATCAGCTCCCCTTTCATTTCACGTTTCATGTCAAACCCTTATGTGATTATTCATATTTTTGTCTCTTTCTTTTGTGCACCCCTTCAGTCAGACTGATGATTTTTTTTTATACCCCCTCCATTTTTTATAGCTTTCTTTTTGTTGCCCTGATCACATCTCTACCTTTTGAATAATTCATTCCCACATTTTTTGGGGGGTATTCGTGCAGTCATCATGCTTTTCCTGATACTAATTGTAATATTCTATGGCACCTTGCCTGTTAATTTCAGCACCATAGTTTTTTCATTTATTTGTTATGTTTTCAGTTTTTGTAAGTATTTTCTGTATTCTCAGAATGCAGGAGCTGTAATTGGGAAGGGCGGCAAGAACATCAAAGCCCTTCGTACAGACGTGAGTACATTTTATACATTTCATACACCCTGAATTTTTATTTTGGTTAGAGTTTTTATTTTGTATTCTTTATTTTTCCCCACACTGGTGTTAAGCCTCCCAAAACTACCCAGCCTCCTCTACAGGACAGCAGTTTTTCTTAAACAAGCATTTACCCTGGATAACTGTTTTTAAAAACTTAATTTGGTATTTGGCACTGTTTTCTTCTGTGTAAACAAGGGGTGTGGTTAGCTGATGCCTGTATTGATATTAGCCCTCTGTTCATGAAAACGTCTGACAAACCCCTTTTTATTCTCATATAAACATCATGTGATTTCCTCAGCTAAACTGGCCCTTGGCACAAAAATCCAATTTCATGTCCATGTCTTCATATTGGTAATTTATTGTAACTATGCTGTTGTGGCAACACTGATAATCTTGTTAATTTAAATCAGTGGGCACGGTGTGGTGTTCATGAGGTCACCTGCACCACCAGTTAATACGTATGTTTTAATAAGTGTTAAGGCAACCTGACCAGTTCTTAATTCATTCAATGTCATTGCCTCTTTCTCTAGCCCTCCACAATTTGTTCTCCCCTTTCTCTCACTGTCTCTGGTCTATTCCCCAACATTGAACTTATCATGTTCTTAATATGCCATTACCCATTTTCCAGTGTCACCTTTTCTCCTTTTCTCTCTTTGACAAACCAATCTCTGAGAGAATCAAATTAAAGTCACGTTTGAACAGTGTAGAGCCTGTATATTAAAAATGTATTCCTCTTCCCTCTTCCCTCTCCCTTGTTTATTATTTTACTGTTGACTTTTGCCCACTTCCTCCTCTGTTGCCCATGTTCTGGATGGCCCCTCCTGCGCCCGCCCACCTGACACCCTGGTTGGCCCTGTCCATAATCGTGCCCTGTCCCTAAATGGGCGCCTTACTTGATTGACATCTGTGCTCGAATGGCCCTGGCCCCTGCCCATGCCACGCCCAGTACAATGCCAGTGTGTCAGTCCCAGACAGCAGTGGGCCTGAGCGGTATGTCCCTAAGCTCCTCCCTCTCACTGCCTGACTACAGGTCAAACAAACAAGAAGAGATGAATAATAAATAGTCATCCTGCCTCTGTCAAGTCACTGTATTTTAACCTACCTGTTCTCTTAGTCTTTTAGCCTGAGTCAAAATGCCTAAATGCGTTCATGTCCAAATCTGCCTGTTGAGCCTGTAAAAGCCATGTCAACATCCTTTTATATGCCATTTTTAAAGTCACGTCAACATTGAAACTAGGCTGGTGTTGTCAGGGTTTTTCCACAATCTGCCACTGTCTTTTTAAACCTTTGCTATAATCTGTGCAATATGTACATGTTGTTTTTTCTTTTTTTAAATTTTCATTGATGATTATCTATCCTCCTTTATCTTCCGCGTTTTCACCTCCCTCCCCCCTCAGAGTGGATATACTGGTGTTCTTGTTTTTTTTTCTGTTAGTCTCATAAGCTCACCTGCTTCTCGCACCATCCCATTCTTTCCTTGAGATGCCCTCATTATACTGATAGACTCAGATTGTCCATCCATTCTGAAACGCAAAAGGCAAGCTAGGATTCAAGTGTTGTGTGTTTTTCCTTTCCTGTCTTCTGCTTCATCTGAACTCTGTTACTGACTGCTGGAGCTACTGAATGTACAGATTATCTGTCTCTCTGTCCCACTCATCCCTGCATTCTCTGCTGTGACGTTGTTTATTGCTTCTCCCATCCCCTTAAAAAGCATCATCTCCAGTGGTGGCAAACTACATTTTCCATGGTGTAATCTGCTCTGTTACTCTCCTTCAGCTGTCTATCATTCTACTTCCATGTACAAACTGTGCTTAAGTTCTCTTGATCAGTAAATTCATTGTTTATTTTATTATGTCACTAGGTGGGTGCAGACAACAAAATTCAATTCATTATTTGTTGGCCAAATGAAGCATCAGATTTTTAGTCAAAGGCAAGCCAACTTTTTTAAGACAGGATGCTTTAATAAAAATGATAACACTCACAGAGAGGCTTAATTTGTTCTCTCTGTCCTCGCCGATCTTCCAGAGTTGTGTTAGGCACCTTATTTTGGGTTTTTGTAGTTAAAATCTTTGTGGTGTGCATCCACCAAACTATTCTTTAGGATGTTAGAGTTGTCTCTGGCACCTTCGGTGCTTATTCCTGCCAGATCCTCCTCAGACTTCACCCTCCCCCGTCTTGCCCCTTCAGTGGTCACCAAATGCAGTCACTTTTCTTTGGGTCCCTTTTTTATTTTGTCTCTTTTCTTCCTTTCTCTGGACAAACAACTGTTTTCTTTTCATTGCATTATTTGGGTACCAGCTTTATTCCCAGTTACAGTGTTGAATTATCAATCACCTACCGTTTAGAAAACACTGGATCTCAACAGTTCATTTAGCCGTGTCAGTCTCTGAGTAGCGAGTTGGTTAAAATCGGGTGTGACTATTTTTTATGGCAAAAAATGGGGGTGTCATAATCTCTGATCTCTGATCCGAAATGTTGTTCCCTCCCTTCCCTGGGATGCCCTGGCACCCCCAACCCCACCCCACCCTCTCTGCGTGGCTGTGCGCTGCCTTGTCATTGGTGGGTGAAATATGAAGCATCCTGAGCATCAGTGCCGACATCGAGACAGTTGGAGAAATCCTGCTGAAGATTATCCCAACGCTGGAAGAGGTGAGGACTTGTTCCACTTGTTTTCTTTCTTTCCATGGCAAGTCCTGTTGAACCCAGTGAAATGAACCATTTATTTTGAAGGGAAAACAACAGTGGATGTTAACAGTCGTCACCAAACTATATGTTGTAAATGTCCATTGTGTTGTATAGGGCTGCAACTAATGGTTATTTTCATTCTAAATTAATCTGCTGATTATTTTCTTGATTAGCTAATTAGTTGTTTGGTCTATAAAATGTCAGAAAATGGTGAAAAATGTTTCCCAAAGCCAGCGATGATGATGTCCACAACCCAAAGATATTCAGTTTACTGTCATAGAAGAGTAAAGAAACATTTAAGGAATCAGAGTAACTAATTTTATGAAATATTTGGTGATTTTAATTAAGTAGTTGACAACTAATCCATCAGTTGTTGCAGCTCTAGTGTTGTAGAGATGCTTTCAAGTTCATATAAAATGTGCAGTTTTGTACGCCTGCAGTGTTATTTTTGCCTCTTGTTTTCATTTGCAAATAAGTGGGCAAGATGCAGATAGGTTAAACTTGACTGGTGCATTACCTGTCTGCTTGTGTCTGAACACTATTTTGAGGCTCTGTATAACGCTGTTGCCATGTGCCTGTATCTGTGATTAATTGGTGGAAGAAAATGTAAAATAATCAGTAGGGTCTGTCACCGTACGAGTATATGCCACCCATTATCTGAAGTATGGTAATATATTTTTACTGTCATCTTTATTCCCTCTACATTAACTTCCTGTCATGTGTGTATTTGGTGGATGATTTTGCAGGATTTACAAGTAACAAGTCCCTGACAGGTTTGAATCTTTCAGAGAGCTAAATAGATTATCGAAGCATTAACAGACTAACTGTTTCCCTCAGTACCAGCAGTACAATGGCATGGATTTTGACTGTGAGCTGCGTCTGCTGATCCACCAGAGCCTTGCTGGCTCGATCATCGGAGTGAAGGGAGCCAAGATCAAGGAGCTCCGAGAGGTATGTTAATACAAGGGATAGGGATCAGTGTTTTTTTTTTTTTTTTTTTACAATTAAATCAGTTGCAAAACAGTTTACAGAGTGAAATGTGTGAGTAATGTACAACATGGAGATTCTCACACAGCCTTCTGTCGCTGCCAGTTTTTCGGTTGTAACAAGAATACATTCCATGAAATGACTGGATTAAACCCAGCTGGAGGTACCCAGAGAGGATATCATTTTTTTTTCTCCTGTTAATCTTTTGTTTTGTATGGTTTGTGTTTGTTATTGAATTGATTTCTTAACTGTTATATTCTTCTGGCTCAATCTTTTGTGTCCTGTGATACTTCACGTACCTCAAAGATGTGGAATTACCCATCAAAAGACATGGTTGTGATTTGATGTGTGAAATGCTTGGAGTTAGTTCTTTTTTCCTCCAGTATAATCAGCTGCTGTATCACATAGTGGCTTTCTCTTTTCCTGTGATCCTTACGTGCGCCTGTATCTGTGTCTGCAGAACACAAAGACCAGCATCAAGCTGTTTCAGGAGTGTTGTCCTCAGTCGACAGACCGGGTGGTGCTGGTCGGCGGTAAAACAGAGAGGGTGGTCGAGTGTATCAAGACTATGCTGGAGCTCATCGCTGAAGTAAGTATCTTCTGCAGTGACTGAGAGTCCTTTTTGTAATTTGTCAAGTTTTATCCTTTTTCTGATTTAAGAGCTCTTGGTGAGAAAACAAATATGTCCACAGCATGTCATGCTCTAGCTGATTTTTTTTTTTTTAAATTTTGTTGGAGATGAATCCAAACATGTAATTCTTTTTCACTGAGATTTAGTTTTTACGTTAGGAGAATTTGTTTGTTGTTATTAGATTATTCCCAGCGTACCTCTATTCTTGTCAACTCTGTGTCACAAATTCACTTCAGCAGCTCAGTTAATCTCCCTCTGTCATCCTTTTAAGGCTCCCATAAAGGGCCGTGCTCAGCCCTATGACCCTAACTTCTATGACGAAACATATGAGTATGGTGGTTTCACCGTGATGTTTGAAGAAAGGGGAGGTGGTCGCAGGCCAATGGGAGGCTTCTCCATGCGTGGAGGGGGCAGGTCCAGTGGTGGAGATCGCGGGTTTGACCGAATGCCCTCCAGCAGAGGGGGACGGGGACCCATGCCTCCCTCTCGCCGGGATTACGATGAGATGAGCCCCCGCCGAGGACCTCCACCCCACCCAAGCAGGGTCAGCAGGGGGAGTGGCCGTGGACGCAACATGCCCATGGGACACCCGCACAGAGCAGGGTAAGATGTGAACTCAAATGATCTACAGTCTGTTGCTTTTTTCTGTCGCTTTTTCTTCTACTCGTGCACAAACATGAGTCCTGCCAAGGCGTGGCCATGTCATTGAGTTTGTGTTTAACTTGTTTTTCTAAAGTGTAAGTCTCGCATTACAAGTGGACATGTCTTCTGTGTCTAATACAGATACTATCTTGGATGCATTATTTGTTTTACTGAACACTGTAGGGCCAAATGGCTGCATGATCCCACTCATCAGTTTGAAGTTGAGAGTCCTTTTACTCCTGTTAACCTCTTGAGTTTGAAGTGCTTGATATTTTAGACATACTAGGCCCTGCTCAGAGTTCCTCTTCTAGAGCACTTGTTTCCTCCTGCATCTGCATATACACAGCTCACTCCCTCTTCAGGTGCTTATTTCCCATTCAGGCTCACCACACTTGTCTATTCAGAGGTTAAACTGAGTCCAGTATTGTGCATGTAGTCCAGTGTCACACTGTGCACCCCTCTGGGAAACATTTGTATTCATGGTTATCATTCCATTAATTGTATGTGCTCATCATTGTATGTCTGGGTGTGTGTGTCTTTTTCCCATCTCCATCTTGCCCACAGAGATGATCGTTACTATGACTCGTACCGTGGCTCAGACGAAAGGTCAAAGTAAGTTTCTGTCCCCAAATCTTTGCCTCAACCCCCTAACTTTTCTAAACAGGGATACTTTGACATTCTAATATTTTTGTTTTATATTACTTGCACTAATAACCATTGGGTGGTGCTTCCTGAAGAGAAGAATTGTACCCTTTGGTCCTTGTGAAAATAAGGGTGTGTGTCCATATAGCCATTTTCTCTGACAGGAAAGTGCCGGCAGGGCGCTGGGGAGCGCTTCATTCCAGCGCCTCGTCAAGAAGACACTCCGCATGGGTTTTGTTTCCATGACAACAATATCTTGACAACATATAACCACTCTAATCACCGCTGATGCACTAGCATCGCCCATTTGCTTTTTATTATCTCAGGATTGACAGACGTGGCCAGAACTAATTTCTCCTTCGTTTTCTTGCTTACCAGTTGTGTCGTCACGATACTGGAATAGTATCTAGAAAACTATTGATATTCAATACCATTTTCTTTAAAATTGACATTTCGGGCATACAGTTAAACATTTTGATTTAAGATAAATATAACGAGGCTACAATATGACAAGCACGACTTTTCTTTGTTAGCAGCAGAGAACAGCAGAATGACTGTAGAGAGTAAGAAAGCACAGCTGCTACTGCTGTTTCGATATTGCAGAAAACGAGTATTGAAACCGTTTCAGATATTCACTATTAATAAACTGATATTTTTGACAACACAAGCTACCAGGTTGGCGAGTCCTGCCCCATCTAACATATGATTGGTTGCCTGAAAAGGAATGACAGTGACAACACCAACGATTTCTAACTAGAAGTGCTCCAAGTGGGCACACTAAAACCCTAGAGCACTCTGTATAAAAGATGCTGGATGCAGCGCCCTTTCTCTAGGTGGCCACATATACTCTCTCCTTTTGGGAAGAATTAAAAACAAATGCTGGCACTCAGAAAAAAAAAGCTATGTGGACACTCAGCCGAAGTCATTTAATAGCGCTGACAGGTGTTCAGCATAATTTCCATTCACAAATGTGACAAATAATTGGCCATGATGGATTTAAATTAAGTGTTGAGGTATTCCTACACGTCCCTTTTTTCCCTTCTTACTACTTTTACCGTCGCATTTATTCTTTAATATGCTTGTTTATCCATTTCTTCTTATAGCTCTTGAGAAAATAACACTTTGTATAATCTTTTGCCCTCTTTTCATATCCTTAACTCTCACTACTAATTACTGCCTTTCAAACATCATTGCTCCACTCTCTGTTTGCCTGTAGTGCCCCAGCCTGCATAAACCCTGATCCCCAATCACCTGTTGGCATTCCACTTTTTTGGAGTGCTTTGTAGACAACTGCAGTGACGTTGTATGACCTCCTCTTTCCTGTTTTTAAAAACGCATCCAATCTGCTATTCACTCCCAGTTTTTCCCAGGTTGAGAGAAAGTATTTGTGGTGGTGTGTGCATGAGGGTCATGTGCTGATGTGGAGCTGACACATGTCACTCGAGTCCCTTGCAAAACGGCGTGCTTTCACAAGCTGGATTGTAACTGAAGAAGCCATTTTTCTGATATTTACAGTTGCTCATTGATGCAACATCTAAAATGTGAAGATCATCATCGCCCAAAGCCAGAATAATACTATGATGAGCTGATCTTGGTTCTGTTTCAGCTATCCATGTTCAGATAAATGAAAAGCAAACTCATAAAAAATACGGCTGAAATTATTTGTAGAAAAATGCCAGGTCATCCTTGTAAGACACTTGATGATACTAATGGGTTGATTTTTGACATTTTTTCGACACATTCTTTCGATGTTAGTGTCATCGTAGCTAATGACACCAGCATGTAATACAACACGGCTACAGAGAAACACTGTCAATTAAAAAGCTATAAGCGATATGAACTTATGTTAAGGCTGTAGTTTGACGTGATAGTAGCATCTGTGCATGTATGTTCTTAGCAACGGCAAGAGTATCAAATAATTCCAAACACATTTCTCCAGCTAATTCCTTTATTTGAGCTCAGTTTTGGGGGGAAAAAAAGCAGCAGCCCTTGGCTCTGATCATCATCACCACCACCTGTCACTTCTCTCACCATAACACTGTCAGAGCTGTTCCTGTTACTGTGTGGGAAGATGGCTGAGAGGAAATGTGTTTATACTGTAATCTTGCTCAGCGTGTGTGTGCAGTTTGACCTAGACCAGAAATTTCCTTTGGAATGTTGTCAAGCTTTTTTTTTCTAAGAATTTTCTATTTCTTTCCACCCCCACCCCCCATCTCTCTCTCTTACTCTCTCCATCTCTCTCTCTCTGTTTCTCTGTCCCCCCCGCAACTCCCTCCCTCCATGGCACTCTCTCGTCACCAGTGACAGAAGAGGCAGACCGGATCGCTATAACGATAACATGGTTAGTGACCCTTTGCTAAATGCATGCAGCTCTGGTTCTAGCATCTCATTGGGCGCCAGCGTCCTCACAAGCTTGCACACTGGTTGGTCCTAGCACTAGACAATATGCTGTGATTGTCCATTGTGTCGTAATGATAATAGCGGTATATTGACAGTACAGCAGTAGCTGGTAACTCATGTACATATGCATGTACATACACTCATCTGAGCCCAATCCATGCATCCAGGCTAGTTTTTGCATGGTGTAAGCCATCCCACCAAATGACCATAATCACCACAGCCGGAGACACCCCATAATAATCAGCTATAATTGCCCTCTTACTGTGTACTTTTCACGGCCAGCCTGTTTTTCCTGCAAAGAGAGGGAGGATGTTGGGGGTGGGGAGGGTGGGGGTGGCCATGGTTGGTTGCTAGGCAATAATAACGCTTTGTTGACAGACTGGAAGGTCTCTCTCTCTCTCTCTCCCGCTCTCGCTCCCTCTCTTCCTCTCGGAGAGCTGGCAGGATACTGCCTGCCGTTGCTCAGCAACAGCTTTTTGAATTGCCTGTTGCCCTGGTGACAGCAGCAGCTGAATAGCAGGTGAAAATGGGGGCTGATGGAGATGCAAGGAGAGACGGGAAGGGGGGATGGAGGGAGGGAAGGAGGAGGAGTCTGGCTTATGGATGAAAACTGGGTGGCTTTTAGTTGAGTCTACTCCATGGACGAGGCTGCTGCATCATCCATACATTTGCGCGTACGCTCCTCCGTCCATTCACCTGGGATCTGTAGGAAGATGAAAACCAAACGGTGGTACCGCACCGTATGTAACCTATTTGTGTTTCTGTTTGTGTCTTACAGAGCGGAGGAGGATATGGTAAGTACTAAGCCTCGTATTCTTTCTGTGTCATTATATGAATGTGGCTTCAAGGCTGTTAGTGTGCAGCCGTAAGTGTTCTATTCAACATATCGTAGTGTCAAGCATTTTGTCTGAGTGTAGTGTTCGCAGACAAAATGACAATCTGTACAGTGACAATGTGGCTAGAAGGACATTGCAGCTTACATTGTGGCTGTTGGCTGCTGTAATATTGTGCTCTTATTGATAACCCAGTAAAATGACATCTTACTGAAAGTATCTGTGTTTACAACAAATGTTAAAGATGGCACACAGAGCTAATTATATATCATTCTACAGTTTTGTTTTTTTTTCAGAAGATCTTTAGGAAACGTATGATGAGTGACATTTGAGTTTAGTTCAGTTGTTTACACACGTCACAGATATAACTTGTCTTAATGTGTATCACTGAGTCAGTGTTGTTTCTTGCTTTCTTTTCTGCTCAGACAACAGTTCCTCCTGGGATAGCTACCAGTCAGGTGAGTCTCTACACTTAGGGGTTTTTTTTGTAATTGATTAATACGATAAAAAAAAAATTGCTGACAACAGCCAAGTATTGATTTTTAGCACTCTACTTACTTTCCCTCTGTTTCAACACTCCTCTTTTCCCTGTTTGTCTGCTTTGGTCTTCACCTCCCCCCTCCCTCTCAACATCAGGTGGACGTGGCTCCTACAGTGACATGGGCGGCCCTGTCATCACCACGCAAGTGACGATCCCTAAAGATGTGAGTAAATGCCTGCAACATAACCAAAGAAAGACCAGTGTAACTCACCCACTACATCCTCATGTCATAAATGACATTCAGTCAGACTGAGTAAAAACCCTACATTGCCATATGTGAGCTTGTCGTCTGCACTCTCTCATTATCCTCATATAAATTACATTTAGTCATGTATGTGTGTGTCATAGTCAATTATTTGTGCAGCAGCTGACTGGTACAGCATTCCAGTTGTAGGGACCAATAAGTCATGTTGTCTCCCACACATTGACTCATAGTGGTTCATAGTAATCTTTCAGTGTAATTAACAAAAATCCTTTGAGAAGTATTATTCATCTTTTTATATTTAGTGTTAAGAGACCTAAAACATTTTAAACAATATTTCCTAAACATATACATAACATAGCACATTTTTTAAGCTACTCAAATGCATTCCCAGTTCTAAAGTGTTTCTCTGCATGCTTGTTTTTCTTTCCTCCCCGCCCCTCTCATTCTCTTCTCTGAACCCCAACAACAGCTGGCTGGCTCTATCATTGGTAAGGGAGGCCAGCGGATCAAACAGATCCGCAATGAGTCAGGAGCCTCCATCAAGATCGATGAGCCTCTGGAAGGTTCTGAGGACCGAATAATCACCATTATTGGCACCCAGGATCAGATCCAGAATGCCCAGTACCTTCTACAGAACAGGCAAGTTCTGACACAGCCTCATAGTATTACACTGATGTCCGTCTCATTAGAAGTGTAAATTCTTAATTCAGCTCCGTAGTTGTAGTTGAACCATTTATCCCATCAAATAGTGCTCATCAAGCCTAGTAGCCTACTTTCAAAACCTCTATGACGTCATCCTGTGGTTTCTTTACCTGGCCTGAGCTCACACTTATTGGGTCGCATCATAAAAGTATGTTGACGCAACCCATCTTTAAATTGCGGTCTTGTAAACTCACTCAAGTAAAATATTTAGAATACGCCTTTTTTATTTACCTCTTTTTTAACCCACTGAACCAAACGTATAGATAATAGATTTTGTTAACATTGTAAATGCTTACATGTGTTTTTCTGAAATTGCATCCTAATAGTAGGAAACCCACTTCTTGCTGGGTTATGCATTTCTGTTGCCTGCTGTCTCTTCTCCACTAACCCCCTTCCTTTCTTCCCCATGCAACCTGCAACTAGTTCAAACCTTCCTCTTGCATGAAATGGCTGTGAAGGAGTAGGCAAATGCAATAGTACATGTTGCATTTCTTTAAAAAAAAAAAAGTTTTTTTGACTGTCACATTTATCCATTGAATATGATTGGTAAAAGAAAAAAAATAAGCAACGTCTATTTGCCATCAAAGCCGTTTCACTGTGAAGCAGGGAGTGGATTGATTCTTCCCCTGGCTGCTGCTGTGTGGAAGACTAGTGATTTTGTTGTTTTTAGTTAGATCAACCGACAACAAATCACAGTCTGCCAAATAGCACAGGCTCCTCCTCTTCTGTCTCCCTTGGCAACCAGTAGGCACGTATAATACACACTACTTCCTTGTTGATGCTATCCGAGCTTAGCCCCGAATGCTAATCCAGCTGTAGGCCTGCCACCGCTGTCTCATGAGTAGTGTAGTGTTGCCATGGTAACTAACCCTGCCTCCCTCTTCCTTCCTCCCCTCCCCTCTTCAGTGTGCTGCACCTGCTTGGACACAAGGACTAACTACACCCCTCTTTTTCCTCCTCCTCCTCCTTCTCTTCCTTGCTCTCCGTCAGCCACTTGTTTCACGTCCCCCGTTTCCCCCGTCTTCCTCTCTGCCTGTCTTTCTTCCTCGCTGTCTGTCTGTCTGTCTCTCTTCCTGCTCTGCCTCCCCATCCGTTTCCTCCCAAGACTTCATCCTCCCACAGTTGCATAGCTATATATTTACACTGTCATCGACTTGTGAATTGCAATTTTCTTGTGTATTTTATTTATTTTTCCACTCTTTTTATTTCAGTGTGAAGCAGTACTCTGGTCATTTGCTGTAGACCCAGGAGACTCAGATTGAAGCAGACTCAGATTGCCCCCCCTTCCCCCTCCCCTCAGCCTTTCTTCCCCTGTCCAACACATCCCCTTCAGACTATTATTCTGGATTGTGGGTGTCTTTTTTGAATTTTATTTTTGTATTTTTTAATGAAACAAATGTCCAACATTCCTGTGCATAAAAGAAAATGTAGATGTTCTGCATTTTTAAGAGTGTAGTCCATTAGTTTATCAGATACACTGCTTTTTTTCCTAACACTCACATCTATCAAATTATTCTTCAGTCTCCTCAAAGACAAAAATAAACATAACCTTTATTTTTTGATGGTTTTGATTTTTATGACTTGTATGTGTATGTGTGTCTCCAGTTTAAATCTGTCCTGTGTGTGTGTGCGCGCATGTCAGCGTGTGTGGGTTTGGTGTGCTTTATCATGTCTATATTGGTCCCTTCACACACAGTCGTATCACATTACCACTCTGTGCAACATGCAGAATGTAAGCTACGTTTCTTTTCATATTGAACCTTTTGTTTTGTTTTATAGAGATGTGGGAAATTTTACCCATCACAATGGACTTGGGGATGTTTAAGTTAGGATTCTTGTTCACACCTGATACAGGACAGTCTGACTAATTTGTATGAATATCCATGGTAGTTGTGTGATAAAATAAAACTGAATAATTTGAGTAACTCCTCAATAATACGAACTTGTAGTTAGAAATTTGTTTTGACATTTTATTAGAGATTTGACAAATGATATTGAACTTATCTATTTTGTCCCTGCAATTTCCTGTGCTCTACACTTGTTTGCTCTTCATGCTGTAGACTTCACATTGTCAAATTGTAAAATGAATAAAGATGGTGCCACTTTTTACTGAACCAATTTGCATCTTTAATGAGGTTGCTTATTGAACGTTTTTTGGTTAAAAAAAAAAAAAATCATTGCAGCTGGATCACTTGTTGGTGTGCAGATGGCATTTGGACTAAAGGCTAATGTGGTTGTTCAGGCGACAGTCCAGCTACCATTTCATGCAGCTTAAATTTAAAGCTACGACGATCATGAATTTTCAATATCTCTACAAAGTGTTTGATAGGTTTGTCAAAAATGTAAGAAAATTGTGAAATCACAAAAAGCCCAAGCTGACATGAAAATTGTGTTGTCCAAAACCCCAAATATATAGGGCTGAACAACATGCCAAAAACAGTATTGCGATTATTTTTGACAGATTGCGATATGAGTAGCGATTTTTAGTGGGAATTTTTGCATTTCACTTTTACTGAAAAAGATTTATTAATGATGATAAGGTGCTTTTTGCTGCAGTCTGTGCCAAACAATCATGTTCCCTTACATCTGGAATATGATTTGAAGGCCTGGGCATCTCTGTAGCACCACAACACTTATAATGGCATGTTGTAACGCATTTTACCTTTATTAAAAAATGCAACTCCTGTGATTTGGGTGTTGCACTTGGCCATATTTGATTTCGTTAATTGTGCAGCCCTACAAAAAAACACTATCAAAAACGGCTTAGGAAATGAGCAAATCTTATAAAATCAGCTGGAATCTGCAAATGTGTGGCAAAAATATTTATATATTTACTCGTCAATTTTTATCAAAATTGTTGCCTATTAATTTTCTGTCGGTTAACTAGCCGATCGCTTGTTACATTATGGAAACCTGACCATAAACAGTCACGTTTGCTTACCTGTTGTTAAACATTATTTAAATTCATGTTCATTGGGTGGTTACCGGATGCATTTTAACTCAAATTTTAACTTAAATTAACAAACGTTTAGGGCGTCAATCGGCCCAGAACATATATAACGTTATAAAATAAGTTTTATAGAGGAAAATAAGTGTTTATTTATTTTTGCGTATCCTTAACGGTTATTGTCTTCCGGTTCCCTCTTCTGGCGTCTTGTGATTGGCTAATCAGCCCATGATGTGCTCACAACGGAGGCTCTGATTGGTCAGCAGTGGGAAACCAGGTAGTGGCAACACGAAGCAACGCGCGTGCAGTGTACTTCCCTGCATTCATCGGTAAGTTCAGTAAAACATCCGCTTATGAATAAAAAAAATACGTATATTGTCGCTTAACAGGAAGTTTCCCCGCTGTAAAAGCTGCGTAGTGTCCGTATAAGTGTTGAGAAAGTCTGTGGCTAACGTGACTACCCCAACAGACAGTCACTACCTGCACTTTGGTCGCCCACTCTTCAGTGAAACGTAGTGACGTGATGTCCATATGCACTGACCCCCGCAAAATCCTGCTCTTTCCATAAAAAAAACAACTCATTTTCTAAATTTCAGCGTGGAGAGTAACTCATGTGACTCACCACAGAAAGAGCACCGTGAAAATGAATTTCATTCAGGAGGCCACTATGTTTGTGCGTCACAGTATCCTATTATCAGTCTGAAAGGGAACACATCATTAACACAGACACTGGACACTTCAGATAGATGGAAAAGATTCGGCAGCTTTTAGAGCTTGACAGAGAAGGATACAATTTAGTTTTGTTTTTTTTAATAATGGGGTTGGTCAGAGATGTTCCTGTGTGCAGTGCTTTTATGTTTTGTGCGCTACAAAGCACCTAAATGAGAATAGAGTGAAGTCCCACCATAGAAACACTGACTTTCTCCTTTTAAAAAAGTAGAAATGTCCTTGCCTTGTTACATCTCTCCCATCTTGATTATATATTTTCATTTTCGAATGATCTAATAAAGCAGGGATAATCTTTAAAATGGCACTTCCCCAGAGATGTATGTAGGATATTGCTGTTTCACTATGAAAAGGGCACAGGCGTTCACACCCTCCCTGCACCCACCCATGCATGCTCTTAGAAACTGCTCCTGGAGATTGTAATGTGTCTAAGTTTTATTTGCAAGTATGAATGTGCTTTATGTGTTAGAGAAGATCAGTATATTCATAGTTATCTCCTCGGATTCTTGTAGGGACTGTAGCTCATGTGCCAAGTGTCCTGTCAGGTGTTTTTCTTCTCCATATACAGCATTACAGTGACCATCATGGAGCCACCTTTGTGTCCTCGTGAGTCTGGGCAGTTCATTGCAGAGCGCAGTAAGGATGTGTTTGTGGAGGAAGAAGGAGTGCAGAAGGTGGCGGAAATGCTCTACAACCTCCGACACAGTGATGATCTGACAGCAAGTGGCTGGAAGAAGGCAAATCCATTGGCTCCAGAGCCCACCTCTGACCAGGGGAGTCTGCTAACAGCCTGGGCCACTAACAGAAATAGATTGTTTTTAAGCATACCTGAGTAATGAATCACGTGGTGCATAGAAAATTTTGTTCAGTGGGAACAACATTGAGGTTTTAATTATTTGCATATGTACTGTATAAAGTATAAGAGGGTCCAGGATTCATATCTTTAACCATGCTGTGATATGGACAAGATGACAGAGTGAAGTGTCAGATGGTTTGACATGTGGCTATTGTGGTCTGAAATCCTACATGCGTCAAATAATTTGTAGGATTATCACATAAGCAATCAATACATTATCATTTGTTGCTTATGACAGCTGACATGAAACTTAAATCCATAAAAACTGTCAACCAGTTTTAACATTTCAAGGAGATTTTATACTCAAGTGCTGTACCTAAGTACAATTTTGAGGTATTTTAACTTGCTGTGAGTATTTCCATTTTACACTACTTCTCCTCCACCACATTTCAGAAGGGAATATTGTATGTTTTACTCCACTACATTTTGCATTTAAAAAAAACACATGAAATGCTTATAGATATGATGCACCACTATAATCTACTTAGTAGTGTCTAAATTCTGTAAAACTGGCTCCACACTGTTGAACTAAAACATTCAAATGCTCTTACATGTGTTGACTAGTGGTAAAAACTGAACAATGCAATGTACTATAATAATATAACTTTGAAAGAGGCCATTCAGCATAACGAGTGCTTTACTTTAATTACATTATGTTAAGTGTTACCACTGTACAATTACTTAAGGAAAATTAAGTCAGGACTTTTACTTGTAGAGAGTTTTTTAGGCCATGATACTTCTACTTTTACTTAAAGGTCTAGTGTGTTGGACTTAGTGGCATCTAGTGGTGACGTTGCAAAATGGAAACTTCTCCTGTGTGCCAAGCATCGATGTATAAAGGGAACTGGATGCAGTATCGGAGGCGGGCCCCTGTTCATTCCTATGGAGGTTGCTCAGTGATGCATGAAGCCAAATTTGTATTTCCACGGTATGAAATTACCTGGATCTTTGGTATTATGGGGCCCACAGAGCAAGCGCACTAAAGACGTATGGGCCGTAAACATGCCACATCTTACACCTCCTGGAAAGCACGAGGTCAGCACTGGGTGCTACTCTTGTCTACATTGTGCCAACTTTCAAGGGTGCAAAGGCAGGTTGTGTCTGAGGTTGCTAAGCATCCATAACCAGCATTGTATCATAGCCTCCTTACTTAGTGCAGAGTTGATCTTCTTCCTGGCATTGTTTTGTAGTGTGTATTAGGCAATTGTCCGTGGGACAGATGTTAAGATCTGGCAGCCCTGAACTAAAATGATCAACTTCTACTTCATATTTACCACAGACTGATATTCTTGGAAGAAGGAAAAGATATTTGCTGGATGTGATTGGTTGTTCCTTGTCACATGACATGAGGTGCGCGCTCCTGCAATCCAAAAGTTGAATTCTCAGAGTGCAGTCGTAGCACCCTGAAATATAGGCGTTCGGAAACCCATGCACACAGTGATGGCATTGCTTTGGCGTTTGAGTTTGAGACGCGTCTACATTGAAATGTATATGCGGCATGTGTACAGCCCCTTGTAGTGGCTCAGCGCGGTTTACTCCAGTTTAGCTCTCTGCCAACTTGATGGGGATAAAAATGATTAAATCATGCTGCTCTTCTAAACTTTAGATTGGTGTTATTGGACTGAATAGATCAAATTCTGATAGTGAAGTTACTCATTTCACGACGGTTGTGACCCTCAAAAAATAAATCAGCTCATTTATCGATGTCTCTTTCACAATGTAAGTCTATGAGAAAACGTCTTTTTGGGCCCAATGGCATCACAAGACAGACTCAAAAGTTATAATTCCTCCTTTGGTCTCTGTAAAATTAGCTTCAAAGTGCTGTTTCAGGGGGCTTGGTGCCAAATGTGTAGGAGAACATCGGTGGTTGGTGCAAAAACCTGAGTGGCCCTATCTAAAGCAAGTGTTTGGTTTGTCCATTCTAGTATAGTATAGTTTAGTATAATATTCAATTTCTGCCCATCGTTGCTCCTAAATCCCACACACTGGACCTTCAGGTAAAGGTTGTGAATACTTAACCACCACTGCATTTCATTTCACTTCACTTGAATCACTGAAGAAATCGAAGATGTGGATGTTAATTCATTGATCTGGAACCAGGCTTCTCTTATACTTTATTTAATAGAAACTGGCCATAAATGACTGAGAAGCACAATTATAGAAAATAAAGTCATCACAGCTCAGGAGTTAATTATTCCTGATATTTACTCAGACGTTGGGAAAATAATTATTCAAGACAGCAACTGGTGAATTGAATATTTTTGCCTGGAGCAATATCTGTGTCCACACACGTACATCCCATGGTGGAAGACGGAGAAGTCAATCTCCACTAAATGAGGAATTCAAAGTAGAGAAACCATTTTAACAGATTCCTTTATCCATTCTTTTATCCATTGTGTCCTCAGTACAGTAACTGCCTGCTTACTCAATACACTGTTCAAGCATTTTGATTGAAGTTTCAGGTTCCTTGCCTTTTTTAATGCTGTCTTGATAATTTGTGTTTTTCAACATTGCAGGCCTTGAACTGGGTGTTCGTGGTCGACACCATGAACTTCTCCTTTTGGCCCGAGAAAGAAACTCAACAGTGTGAGGTGACCTATAAAGGGACCACGTACACAGGCTACATGACCCTGTGTGCTGCCATCACCAGGGCCATGGAGGAAGCTAAGAGCATGTTTAAATGATTCATCTGTGTTTTTGCAGGATTAAAGGAGTGTTGCAATGGCATCTTTATGAGTTTAAAAATATCATACATTGTTTTGTTTAGTGGTACAGAACATAAACGCAGCACTTCTGTTGTTGCTTTTGTTTTTCATGAGTTGAAATAAAATATTTTTTTAAGCACGCAAAAGGCGTAGTTCTCTTACATTTTGTTCACAAATTTGTGTTAGTGAGCACTTTGCCAACATAATCCACAATCCATCTACCTGACAGGTGTGGCATATGAGGATGCTGATTATTAAATGGCATGGTTGTTACACAGGTGTGCCTTGGGCTGGTCACAATAAAGGTCACTCTAAAATGTGCAGTTTGATCACACAACACAGTGCCACAGATGTCCTAAGTTTTGAGAGAGCTTGTCATTGGCATGCTGACTGCAGGAACATCCACCAGAACTGTTGCCTGTGAATTAGTTGCTCATTTCACCACCATAAGCCATATCTAATGTTGTTTCCAACAATTTGGCAGTGCATCCAACCGGCCTCACAACTGCAGACGATGTGCAGCCACAACAGCTCAGGTCCTCCACATCTGGTGTCTTTATCTTCAAAATCATCTAATACCAACAGCTGATGCAGCTGTGGGTTTGCCCAACTCACAACTCACAAACTGTCAAAAACCATCTCAGGGAAACTCGTCTCAGTGGCTGGTCCCAGACCATCTTAAGGCCTTTACCCACTGAGTCAGTTTTTTCGTCCCAAGTTGTCGCACATCTCAAAATAAATACAACCTCACGTTGTGTCATTTATGCTTGCACAGTGAGTCCAAAACTTTCGTCTGTCATGAAGGTTTTCAGAAAAGGTTTGATTTTTTTTTTTTTTTTGCATCTGTCAGAGCCTTCACAGACATTTGACCAAGAATCAGTGAAGAAAATGAAAACAGAAGAGGGCGCACAGAATCATTTCATAACTCAGATAGCTACATTCATCAGGTCAGATATCAATATTCAGGTGGACAGCTCCGCCTCTTCATGTAGCTGCGGTGCCAAATGAAAGACAGGGAGGGAATGGTGACAGCAGATAGGTAACTCCAGTCGAGAGAGGCAAAGGAGGAAATATGTCTTCATTTTGTCAGGTATTGTGAATTTTCACAATGAATAGAACAATAAAATGCATCGGAATCAAGGTTTCTGTGCGCAAGGATTCATAAAAAAATGCATAAAAAAAAACGGACTCAGTGTGCAAAAGCCTTTACAGGTGAAGAAGCCAGATGTGGAGGTCCTGGGCTGGCTCATTAGGCTGGCTGGATGTACTGCCAAATTCTCAGAAACCATACTGAAGATGGCTTATGGTTGTGAAATAAGCATTCAGTTCACGGGAAACATGCTCCCTCAAAACTTAGGACACCTGTGGCATTGTGTTGTATAATTAAACTGCACATTTTAGCATGGCCTTTTATTGTGAGCAGCCCAAGGTACACCTGAGTAGTAATGATGCTGTTATATCAGCATCTTGATATGCCTCACTTGGCAGGTGGATTTATTATGGATTATATTGGCAAAGTGCTCATTAACATAGATTTAAACAAATTTGAGAGCGTAAAGCTTTTTGTGTGCTTAGAAAGGGTATTAGAGCTTTTATTTTAACTCACGAAAGTGGGAGGAAAAACAAGTGTTGCATTTATATTTTTCAGTTTGTGTACATTGCTTCAGCTTTCACACAACTTATCTCCTTTCAGTGTTGAGGTGACAGATCATGGCTGTTTTGGTAGGCAACATTTTTGCATAATTAATTGCACTTCAACAGAAAATAAACCACACACAAAAACAAAAAACACGAGTGAGAGAAACACCAGACTCATGAAGCGAAGTTAAGGCCATGGTCTAACACTGTCAACTGACGTCTTTGCCTTTTTGTTTAGATGGCTTTATCCTTTTTGTGTGCAGCTTCATCTCTGGAGAGAAGGATGTATAATCAGGGCCCTTTTTGATGTCTCTTTTTGTTCCTCTTTTCTGTGTGCTTTTGTTGTGCACTGCTATTACCAATTATTGTGTATGTGCCCTTTACTTGAACTTGGACTGCTGGGAAATTGCTTGTAGCTCTGCATGCGCCTATACATCTTTCATAATTAGCGTGAATGACTCCGGATATGAATCAATTATGTCTCATATGGAATAGTGCTCTCAATGTGTGGTCGCTGTGGCCTTTATAATTACAAGAGATTCTCTCAGAAAAACTCAGGTAGCTCTGCTCCACAGTGTGAATCTCGAGGGTTAACAGCGTAAGATCAGAACAAATTATGTCTTTTGAGTCACTTGTGAGAATTGGCTGCTGTGGAGTTATATTCCTGTTATTATAGCGTGCCATAAATTTATGACTTGGTAGCTCGAGTGCCCTCTGTCTTGCTCTCCAGTAGTTCCTGTCTTAAGATAAATCCGTCTTCACTCCACAGGCAATGGTGGAAACTTACTTAGTGCACTCACACAAGTACAAATTTTAGGTACTCGTACTTTACCTGAGTATTTCTATTTTATGATACTCTGTTTGTCTACTCCACTACATTTAGAGGGGAATATTGTACTTTTTACTGATTTATCTGACAGCTGTGGGTACTAGTCTACTTTGCTGATTAAGATTTCACATAAAACCACATGATACGCTCTCACTCTCATTAACCAGATGGAGAACTGAGCTCAGAAATGGGAAAATAGACTTTGTGATTGTTCAATAATAAGGCCTCTATTCCCAGCATAATCTTAACACCTCCAGATATCAGACCATCTGTGAGTACCTGATTGTGTGATGTATTTGGATGCATGTCCGTGGCCAGTGTGACATTATGTATGTTTGTTTTTGTTTTATTACTTATTAGGATTTATTGTTATAATTATTTCATTATTTAACAACTTTTCTGTTTAAATATGTGATTATACAATTAATGGCATCCTCATTTCTTTATAGGGTGTCTGCAGGTCCTTAAGAGGTCAATTTAAATTTAGAAACATTAGGGTTTAATTGTCATTAAATAGTCTTAAATTTGAATTTGTGAGGTGTTTATTGCCACAAACATTTTATTTAATTTCATTTATCCATATTTAGATTTCGTCTGGATGAGTCCACAATTCTGATGTTGCAAATTTATAAACCTACCACTGAACCTGATACTGTCATTTTACTTTCTACTTATACTTACCTGTTGGCAAAATGTTGAGCCACATATATTATACTTTCCTGCATTGCTTGAACGAGAAAAATGTGCTTTGTTTTTCTAAAAAGTAAATCGTAAATTGGGTCAAAAATAATTTTGAAAAGGTGTGAAAAAACCATAAAATGTAAGTGTCTGGTACTTGTGGATGCAACTGCTCCTTTACTTATTTATTGTTTGTATTGAAAATGACAATAAACGTTAAGAAAAAGCATATGATATGCTTATATGGTATGATGCAGTACTATAATCTACTCAGTAGTTTATAAAGTATCCAAAATTGGCTCCTCATTGACAAACTCTACATTAAAATTCTTTCATTCTTTCTTTCATTTCATGTCATAGTTAATTGCAAAAGAACTCTTGCACACTGTCTAACTTGCAATAAATAATTTATTTGCAGTGTGCGGGAGTCCTTTTGCAACTTTTTGGTCTTGTCTCTCCAACGCACCTGTCTTTTTTAATAGATGTGCAAAGTGTTTCCTTCATGTCTTGTTAATAACACAATACATTTTTAAGATATAACACTGAAAAGAGCCATTCTGCATACTAAGTACGTTACATTTATTGATCTTTATTCTGTACTTTTAGTTGAGTAAAACTTGGAATTCATTACCTTAATTCCAAAGGGTATTTTTAGACTATCAAAGATTTACTTTTACTTAAGTCAAGTATCTGAATAGCTCTCCCACTCTCCCCACAGGAATACCTATCACTGATCCCAAGTACTTCTCTCAGATGAGTGTGGAGGAGTTGGGACACGTCCTTCGATCAGACAATGAAACACCCATGCCCATGCTGAAGGAGCGGCACCAGGTTCTAACATTATCATGTTAATGTTTGTGGTACTAAGACTGTAACAATCATCAACATCCACAAGTTGCTTGATTGATTTCACATCGGTATCACGACTGATACATGTGTTCCTTGTGTTTTTATTTTATGTTTGAAACTTCTCAGTTTAAAGACAAACATGATGTATCATCTCATCTCTCCAATCATAAACTCAACAAAGAAGGTCCTCGAAATCAAAAACCAGCATATTATTAACTAATAATTATTTTCATTGACAGTCTGTCAGTTATTTTCTCGATGACGTCCTCAGTGAAACCAGAAAATATTCACTTTTAAGAGTCTGATATCAGAGAATTTGGACTTTCTTAAAAACTACTCAAATTGATTAATTGATTACCAAATTAGTTGGCAATTAATTCAATAGCTGACAACTGATGGATGAATCGTTGCAGCTCTAATTACATCTCTACTTAGTAACTAAGGTGTCTCAGATCATATTGTTTCTGTGTGTTTTACTCTGCTAAAGAAAGACATTAGAAATAGATTTTAAAGCTCACTTAATTATTATTTTTGTCTGTTGGTGTTACATTATGAGCCAAACTGTATTCCCTTTAGGATAATTGGAAATCTAAAATGTGCAGCTCTTAACCTCCCACTCATCTTCATAGTTAAATTTGAACACATCACATGTTGAATGTTTTTCACAAGGCGCTGACTGAAGGTGGCCGCGTGCTGCAGGAACACGGCGGAAGCTTCCGGAGTTTTATCAGCCAAGCCGGGAGCGATGCCCGGAAGATGGTGGAACGTATCGTGGAGAAGATCCCTTCCTACAGGGACGAAGCTACATATGAGGTCAGAGTTAGAGATGGATGAATCTGAAATTGTGGAATATTTCGTGTTTGGAATTTAGTGGATGAAAGTTCATGTTTGCTCCCACAAAGCATCCTTGAAATTTTTTTCACATCTCAGATATTAAAGTAATCATAATTTCTGGTTGGATAGGTTTCCTTTTACAAACATATAAGCTGGACATTTCACAACATTTGAGGAAAAATGGCTTTGAGGTTTTTTATCTTTTTAATTTCACAGAGGCAGTTTTTCTCCAGGGTGCATTGTATATACTGTCCAGCTGTGTGGACACTCTGAACTCATCGTCTAATGAAAATATACAACAAGGATAAAACACTGAAAGCATATAGGAAGTGTATTTAATCTGAGTTAAATGTAATGTATGCATTTGGAAAACCTAAGATAAATCGTGATGTGAGAGTTCCACCTCCTGGCCAAAGACAGTGTGGCAATAATGCTCTCTTCATATTTTTAAGTCAGTTAAGGAATAAATGATGCTCTTTGCGCATGAATTTTTGCCATGATATTGTCTTTGTGTAAGAACATGTGTCTAGCAGTGGATCAGATAGCACATATTGTGTAAGCAAGTGTCGAGTTGCACCAATGTTTGTTTCAGGGTAAGAGAGTCTCCTTCTACAAGCGAGCCCAGATCCTGGTGGCAGATTTCTGGGGCGTCATGGAGGCCAGAGGAGAGGGAGACATCATTGGCATGGACTGGCTCACCATGTTTGCGGACTACAGGGTCCCTCAGGGTCTCGTGTACCTCGGAGCGCTACGATACTCTGAAGCACTAATGCAGGCGCTGAGAAATGGTGAGACAGGAGTGTATGTGTTCATTCTCGGCTCGTAAATAAACCAGTCGTTTAGGAATAGTAAGGTATAATTTGCGTTTCCTCCCTTTTCTCTCAGGCGAGCTGCTGAGTTCAGGGGACAGGAGGGAGGTCGAGATCCGAGGTTGTTCGATTTGGTCTGTGGAGCTGATCAAAGACCGTCTGTGCAAGCTGGTGCAGGAGAGAGACGGACAGACCTGCAATGTCAACTCAGCGATCATCGACTTCTACCTTTGGCCTTACGCCAAGCAGCACCATAAAGAGATGGCCCACATTCCTATACACCACACACGCTGTATTTACTACTAATGGGTTGCCTGGCAGCAGCACATACAGTAGGCTGCACGTCTCAGTGTGCAGCTTTGGCATCAGTGCCTCTCCCTGGGAAAAAGCCAATCACGTCTCTGTGCCAGATATATGTACAAATGAGTTTCTCTCTGGCTGTAATGGAAAGAGGTGTCAAGTTTTAATGTAGCTTGTTGGTCTATGTGGAAAGACGCATGGTTGTCCATTTGCAGTCAATTAAAATGTTTACTCCTGTTGATATGGAGCATTTTCTAATAAAGCTCTCACTGCAACGAAGCACAAGTGATGATATACTTTATGTGAACATACAAGGGTGGACTCATCAGCCTGTTTGTGATGGTTTGAACTTTTAAACTGAAATTCATCAAACAGTTAAAGTGAAATAATTTGATTAGATATTCCAAGTTAATTATTTTAAAGTAATGCTGCAATGATTAATTACTGGGAATCATATTTCATATCATCCGCTGCTTTAAAGCAGGATGTCTGCAGGGAAACTCCTAAAGAAAGTTTTCGAAGAGATTTGTAATATATTTAGTGATCACAAAAGGAAAGGTTCAGTGTCAGATCAGAAAAACACTATTTAGGTGAACTAAAAGCATCTGGAATGTGTGGTTACTGTATCCAAAGTGACTGGAAATTAGATAAAATAAATGCTATAGCTCAAATTATGTGGACGCATCTAGTGTATGGGTGGAGGAAGAGAAAGAAAAGGCAGGAGAAGAACCATCAGCCTCCAATTAATATCAGAAAATCATACAAGATGTAACTTTTCCTCCGGGGAAATAAGATATGGTTAGTTGGTGATAAGTATTGCATAATAAAGTATGAGAGGTAGCTATTAGGAAAAGGTGTTTTAAGAGGTTTAAATTGTATATCGAATATTATTGTGTATATTTATAAAGAAAGAAACATGGGGGCCTCAAATAAGTCATTATAAAATATATAGGCATATTAATAAAATAAAAAATAAAGTAAAAAATATATGAAATATTCAAATAAATTCATAAAATATTTTTTAAAACACGATTAATATGATATCTAATAATTTTTGAGTTCATTTTTACTTAATCACAGATTTGTGTTTTTTTTACTTATTTATTATTTTTAAGTATTCTATTTATAATAGAAAACAGTGAGGTACTTGTGCTTCACTTTAGTATTTCCATTTTTCTGCTACTGCTACTCCCCTCCATCTTGGAGGCAGTTTTAATTCAGTTACTCATTACTTGACAGATTCTGATTGTCAATTCAAAATATAATCAACTAATAAATTATTGTGTATCATTACAGATTGAATTACCCAGCAGTGGGCCTACATGAAGTATTGAAAATGAGCTCCACCTTAACGTCATGAACACATGAATGCATTGATAATTATAATCCAATGATATTAGAATATACTATTCTGACATTGGCCAAATACTTTTACTTTCTGCACTTAAATTATATTTTCAAATCAAATCAAATTAAAATTATAAAATTATATAGCACATTTAAAAACAAAGTGACCAAAGTGCTGCACAAATTAAAGTAATGACACACCAATATATAGCAATATAACATGTCCACAAATATAAAACAGAATAACATCAGTAAGAACAACTACATACGTGGAAAAAAAAATACTAACATAATAAAACAACTACAAACAACTAAAGGCCGTTGAAAACATGTACGTTTTATTTTGATGCTAATACTTCTGTACATATGAAAAGTTTTGCACATATGACAGTGTCAGAGGGTGGCGCTGTTGCCTTCACGTACCGCTCGGTCCGCCCTCCATGAATGCTCTTGAACGCTTCACCTGCTCTCCTTGACTGCTACGTCACCGCGGCGGCGGTTTCCCGGACAACCGAGCAGCGACAACAAACGGGAGATGGGACCAAGTTACCAACACGCCAAACGGTGAGGACAACACCTTAACACACAGCACCAGACGGTTTGTTTTGGTAAAATGTAGATTATTAGCTCGTGTTTTTTCTTGTTAAACACGTTTAAGAGCTCAAATACAAAGTTTGACCTCAGCTCAGCTGACAGTGAACTTCATAAAGTACCGTTACATTAGGGTTAGGGTTACAGTAACCCTACAGTAACCGTCATGAGCGAGGTGTGTGTCCGGGTGGCGCTCCGTATCCGTCCCCTGCTCCCCAAAGAAGTCCTCCACAACCACCAGGTGTGTGCTCGGGTGGTGCCAGGCTCAGCCCAGGTGATGCTGGGCTCAGACCGACTCTTCTCCTTCGACCACGCGTTTGGACCCACAGCCAACCAGGATGAGGTGTACGAGTCCTGCGTCCAGCCCCTGGTGGAGTACCTGGTGCACGGCTACAACGCCACCGTCTTCTGTTACGGACAAACAGGGTCAGGGAAGACTTACACACTCGGAGGAGGGAACCTGGGTGAGTGGAGGTGGCACTTTTCACCCCTGAAATGAGTTTAAGAGAACACAAATGACATATGAAAGCTATATTTATTGTGTTAGAAGAATTGGAAAATTCTTCTTCTGCTTAAAATGAAAAAATAGCATATCAGAGCATCTTTACTGTGTGTTAAAGGTGCTCCCTGTACTATGTACTGTTTAAACATTTCTTTTTTATAATCAGTAATTTTTATTGTTTTCTTTTTAAGTAGAAAAAACAGCATGGGATACATCATATGGCCATGTAAATCTGTTAAAAATAGGGTACAAGGACTCTGGAGAGGTTACACAGTTGTGTAAGTAGACAGAAGACATAAGTAAATAAAAAAAAAAAGAATTAAATTATTATTGGCAGATGTGAAAATAACTGAATGTCACATGACACATTTCTAAATCATTTTTAAGGATATGAGCCAGCTATAGTTACATCAGAGACCTTTAATAAAGGAGATGTAATCAGCCCACGTAGCATAGTATATCTCCACCTGATTAATAAGCCTAAAGGAGAGGCTGTTGTGTGCAACTGGGAGAGACACCCCTCACTGGTGGTAAGGTGGCTAATACATTTTCCCCCCAGCATGAGGGACGTCTGGACCCAGTCTGCCTGGGGTGCAGGTAAGGGTTTTAGAGGGACAGGACAAACAAGTTTGGGCAAAATGGATGGCAGACCAGAGGCTGAAACATTTCTTTGAGTTTTTCAAGCTGGCACTCAAGGATTTTAGGTTGTGAAGGAAGCAGTGTTTAAATGACATGCTTTTGAGAATTTAGTTTAATTTTTTTTTTGTAGTCTTAGACTATATCTGAAGGCCTAAACAAGCTTTTCTGACCAGTGATTATTTGCTGTTGCCCCATTGTTATCCCTCACAGATTTGGCCCGAGGGGTCTCTTCTAATGTTTCACTCTCTGCTCTTTGCAACATGTACTTTATAACTACTCTAAAACTTCAATTTAAAGTCTAGTCTCAATTAAACACCCAGTCACCTTTACTAGCCTGATGTGGCCACACAATTAGATGAATAAAGGCCTGCCTCAAATAGAGGCCTGGTCTGGTTGCCAAGCAGTTATTATTTTTTTTATAGGAGTTCTTCTGATGTATAAAACAGGGTTGTTGACTACCTCAAAGTTTGTGTCCATTCCTCGATTACCCTATAATTTATTCATATTCTATTAGTCCGTAATGGTCCTCAGATCAAAAGAATGAAAAGTGTTTTCCATAAAAATCAATTCAAATTGTAAATATTGTTGTAACAGGATAAAGTGGTGTTGTGTCGGTATGCCGGGTGCTGTAATCCTCAAGTGCCATAACTCTCTGTCTCTCTGATGTGCTGTCTGTCAGAGCTAGATCAAATGAACAATTCATAATTGATGATCTGAAGGCTAATTTTTAAAAGTAATATTCATACTGGTTTAAATAAACAATTTTAAAATTGTTTTTGCTGAGCAACAGTTTGGTGTGAATTTAAGCAGCTATTAATTGAAGTTTTACGGTATGTGTTTCTTCCTTCCAGATGAAGAGGGAGGGATTATTGACCGTGTGGCCCAGGATGTGTTCCTGTTGTTGGGGGAGAAGAAGAAGAACAGTGATGGTGTGGAAGCCACAGTGCGGGTCTCATATATGGAGCTGTACAGGGAGGAGCTACGAGACCTGCTGGAGCTGCAGACCATTCACAAAGAGCTTCATATCAGAGAGGATGAAAAGGGAAACACAGGTAAGTGAAGTGTTTTTGTCTGGCAGGCAAATGTGACAAACATATGATCATTTTTAAAAAGGACATAAGACAATTTTCGATGTCACAGAATGCCAAGTTTGGACTTGGTTGGTTTGTACACTGGATCTCTGTCCACTGAGGACAGTGATGTTCGATTAGAAATGATCAATGTGTGGTTTTCTTTGTGTTTTCAGTGGTGATGGGAGCCAAAGAGATGGTTGTCACCTCAGCAGAGGAACTACTGAGTGTTCTAGAGACGGGCAATGCCCTGCGTCACACCGGCACCACGGGGATGAACGAGCACTCCAGTCGCTCTCACACCATCCTCACCCTCCAGCTCATCCAGTGCTGCCACAACAACAACTCCTCCCTGAAATCTGTCCGCTCGTCCAAACTCTGCCTGGTCGACCTTGCGGGTTCAGAGCGTGCTGGGAAAACTGGAAACACTGGGACACGGCTCAAAGAGTCTGTTCATATCAACACAGGCCTGCTCGCTCTGGGCAATGTCATCCGTGCCCTCTCCGACCCCGGTCGAAATCGCCGTGGTAACAACTGCAGCAGTGCACATATACCGTACCGTGATGCAAAGATCACCCGTCTCCTCCGTGACTCACTGGGAGGCACCGCCCACACACTGATGGTGGCGTGTGTAAGCCCGTCTCACCACAGTGTAGCTGAGACTCTGAGTGTCCTGCAGTTTGCATCCAAGGCTCGTCACATTCGTAACCGTCCCGGAGCTACACCTGCTCATACAGAAGTCAAAGCATGTCTGGCGACCTGGGACCCTGGTGAGGCTCGACTGGGCGAGCTCGAGTATGAAGTACAAACACTGAGAGAGCTCCTAAAGGAGAAGGAGAGGGAGATGGAAAGGGAGAGAGCAGTTGGAAGAGCTGGAGAGGTTGACAGCTCCAGTCAGATGAGGATGTCTGATTCAGATAAGAGGGTGAACCATGAGGAGCTATCACAGTACCGCGTCCTGGCACAGGAAGCTGCAGCCATGTTTGTAGATATCACCGGCCCCACTCCGAGTCATTCTTTCAGGGAGCGGCTGCAGGACTGGCAGGAGAGACTGACTGCTGTCAATCACTCACATCAAGCTGATGAGAAGGACTGCTCAGACAGAGGAGAAGATCACCCCCACCATGCCGCCATAATAAAGCTCAGAGAGGAACTCAACAAATGCAAGGTAATGATAGTCAGTGAAAAAGAAACATCAGATCAGTATTATAATGGCTACATTCTATTTAGGACTGTCTCAAATACCAATTTTGGGGCATCAAAGCTTTGCGATTAATTGATGCTTCAACGGGTGGGGGTAAATGAGAGACTAGGACATCAGTGGATGCACCTAAAATATCCTCCTGAGACCCTGTGTCCTCACATGTGGACATCACATTTTGGGTTTGCTTGATCTTATACTTAATTCTTCTTAATTTAGACCTGTTGTCTTCATTCGTGGACACTTTTTTATGCCATCTAGTGGTAGTGAGAGCACAATGTAATGTCCTTTATTGTCTAAGCGGAGTTCATGCCATCAAAAGCCTCAACTTCTGAACTTCTCAAAACAAATTGACAAGTCAAGGTAAAGAGAAAACTCTCCCTGTCTCATTTTCTCTCTCTCTGTGTTTTAGGAAGCTCTCACCACAGACGAACAGCTATTTGAGCAGAAAGATGAAGAGCTAAGACAGGTCCAAAAAGAAGTAGAGAAACTTGTACAAGAGCGAAAAACCCACCTTCAAGCCTTGAAAGAAGAGAAGGAACGTACTTGTATACAGGTGAGGAAAGAGCGCAGTTCTATAACACAGCAGAAAAGGACACTGACACCTTCAGCAGTGTAGGTTAGCTGCAAATAAAATGACCGTGTGCACATTTGTATGTGAATTTTTGTCAGACTGAACAACTTGTGGACCAGCAGATCCTCATCAAACGTCTTCGCAGTGACCTTTTGACCTTTAGGTGTGCAACTGTAGAAACAAGGGCTTCTGGGAGCTCAGGCAAGAGACCCCACAGTGTCCCTCTGGTCACACACAGCTGTGGACGCGGACCTCCCAGGAGGGTAGGTAGCTGTACTGTTATGTTCTGTGTCTGTGTGTGTGTGTGTGTGTGTAGTTGTTTGTGTGTTTATCTGTTGCACTTGTGTTGCTCTATACATTCGTATGGGCACCCACACTCTGTTGTTCATGGTGCATTTATTTGTCCTAATGCATGTGTGTTTTATAGATTCACTCCAGTCCCCCGGCCTGTTCACTAGAGAGAGTGATGGCAGCCTTTAAGATGCGCGGTCATCTCCTGCTGGCTGAGATCGAGGAGAGGGATGAGGTTTACTCTCCATTCATAAAACAACAAGTAGAGAGCAAAGACGGGATTCAAAAGAAGGAGGATGAGGATGGTGTCTCTGTGGGCAGAATGGGATTTAGGTGAGTGCCTGTTTAAGACAACCCTACTGGTTCTTTCTTTGTCAAGCCACCAGTGATTCACTGCATACAACACATACAGTTTCAGCCACTAGGTGTGGGAACATTTATTTGTCACCTGCTCCTGCTTTGTGTAGCAGTGACCCTCTGTGCACCAGCGTGGGAAGAGAGGCACAGTGGGATGGTGTTTCATTGTCACTCCAGTGACACAATACAATTTTGGTTTCAAGGATGGCAGCCACCCACCTGATCAACAGGTCAACAAAGCGCTTGTCATTTTAGTTGGTGCACCCAAGTCGACCTCTCACAAATCACACAGACCTTGCACGCCATACTTTCCATTCATCTTTTTTTTTTTTTAACATATTTTAGCAAGTAGAAACATTTAAATGACAGCAAAAATGCTGTTTTAGTTGTGGCCATTTTATTGATAATGAGAGATATACTTTATTTATTATTGATCTTTGAGAGGAAATTCAGTTTTTTCACTCTGTTGCTATTTTTTACACATTACACACACACAGGCCAGAATACACATACCTGCACAAACAAGACCTACTGACCCATCTGCATTAATGGAGAGACATCAGAGCGAAGGGGCTGCCCATGGACAACAGCCCCATGTTGGTGTCTCTGCACTGCTCAGGAGGCGAACTGGCTTCTCTCCAGCTACCAATCCAAACTCTGTACTTGGTCCGTAAGTGGTCTTGAAGTGGTGACCCTCTGGTGTCCAAGCCAAGTTACCACGGACTGAATTACTGCTTCCCCAGTAATAAAGGTTTCATCTCCAGCCTCCAACTTTACTCCCGCTTTAGGTGCAGTGCATTGCACATGGCTTATACAGTGTAGTAAATTATTTAAAAATATGTGCAGCCAGCAACAAGCTGTTGCAATATACTGTTTCTTAAGAACCACACCAACAGCTTTGCCCTTCTGTGGATCAAACTGGTTAAAAAAATGGTTTTGGTGTTCCTCACAGCCTCCCAGTTTATGCAATGCAAATCCTGGGGCATTAAGGAGATGTGAAATCCTTAGGAGTGATTGTGGAGATGTGGCAAGGAGCCCTCTGCTTTCTTCAGACATGTTTGGGAATTAATAATGCCAGGTTCCAACATAGTCTTTTTCATTCTACTTTAACACAATTTAGAAGGGTAGTGCAGGTGTGCTGTGCAAAACAGAAATACAAAAATCACTTGATCTAAGTTTCACACGGATCAGTTACCTTTTATTTAGAACAGTATTTTTCCTACAGCAATGAGTTAATCTGAAAGTATCTGAAATACTATAACGTTACTCCAGGCGTGCTCTGAACCAAACATGGACCAGCCGACTGAAGAAACCAGCTCTGAAAGAGAAGAACTCTGGACTAGACCCAACATCTAATGGAAACCCATCAGGACAACAGTCTCAGAGAGCCACAGGTAAACTTAACATGTATTTGACTTCACTTTGCAGTCTTTTGTTTCTTCTTTAACACTCCAAGAAGTTATTTAATATCCAAGAAGTTGTTTCAGTTTTTACATTCTCAGTTGCTCTTTCTTCTCAGGGACCACGGAAAACCACTCCAAGCATATCCATATGAGGAAGGCGAGACTTAGCGCCAGCGCTACTCAGAAAAGGATCCAAGATCTTTCACTCAGCATGCGCATGAAAGAGGAGCTCATCAAAGAGCTCGACAAAACTGGTGTGTTTATATAAATACAAACTGTGTATTCCTATACTCCTGTGTTTGTTGGTCTGTAGTTGTACTCAGCGTGGTATACTGAGGCAAGAACAATGGAAATCTTGGGCTGATTTGTTTGTGGTAGCTAAGGTTGGTGAGAACATTCCTGCAGCACTGAACAGGAACTTCCTGCAGCTTCCACAGGCTTCTGCTGAGTATATTTAAAATTTCAAGGACAACAACTGTAGCAGAGAGAAGTATGCAGACAAAGTAGCATTACATAAATGTCAGTAGCCCAAAGTAAAAATCTGATAATCACATTATTACGAAGGGAGTTTAGTCTAGTCTTATTCTGGTCTACTCTATTTTGTTAGTTTGAAAATTTTAAATTTCTAAAGGAATGCTCTGAAATACGTACTGTAGCAGACAGTAATGTGTACCCAAGCTGCTACATCAATGTTGGAAAAAATATGCAGTAAATGGGATTTTTTTTATTGTCAGCAACATGTCTGGAGCCAAGGCATGTGCATAGTTGCTCTGCAGTGTCTCGTCATTATAAAATGATGGCCTTGATTGGCAAAAGATGAACCTTGTGGACAGTGTTTGCAGAAAATGGTGTGAAAAAAATTCAGGTTTGAGATAACAATGCTGCTGCAGCTAGCCCCTCTGAGCCAAGGTCTTGTGAAGTAGCAAAGTGGGACAAAATGCAGATTTGAAGTTTGTACAAAACCAGTTTTGATTATAATCCTGTATTGGTTACCATGGGTGGCAAATTCCTATTCACCTTAGATCAACTAAGATTTTGTACTGAAGCTCCAGCAATAACTGTACAACACCAGTGAATCATAATATAATAGTTTCAATATATTTGCATCTCTAAATATGTGTATTTGCCTGACAGAGGAGGAGACCCAAGCGGTGGACAGGCACATCAGGCACAGTGGTGATGGCAGTGAAGCCCACGTGCTGACAAAACTGTCCATGCAGAGCCAGCAGGTCCGAGCAGAGATGTACCGCAGCCTGCAATACATGAGGCTGCAGAGAGCACAGCTTCAGAGCAGCCTCAGGCAGCAGAGAGAGACCGACAGCAACAATGACCAAAATGGGGTTTGTGTTCTAAAAATGATCCCAGTTACATTAAACACAATGTCTGGACAGTGAAACAGGAAAAGAGATAAAGATATTAAGCTTTAGCAACATGAGCAAATTCCCAAGAAAGAAAGGGTTAACACAGTTGTGTTTATGACCATGTTGATAGATATTTGATTCTTTCTCATAGCCCACAGCCAGTTCAGCTAGGAAACTTTGAAGCAACAGTGTATCCACACTGTGTAAGAAAGTTAAAAAATAACTTTCGTTGATGGCTTTAGGTGCTATTTTTTGTTAGACCTATCTTTTTGGTTTAAATTGATGGTTAACTTTGGTTCAGGCGAAGTTTAGATATAAATCTGGTCATGCATCTGATAATTTTAAGACCAGGTTCACTGAACGAACCTTGATCTCGGTACAAATTAAACCTTTGTGGCAGTGTGCATATCATCCACACAACATCTCAGCTGAGTTAAGTTAGACTCATTGGGAAATCAAAACAACCAAAAAAAGATGTAACAGCTGAGACTCAGCACGGGTAAATCATTAATGAGTCCTCTGAGTACATGATTTTTGTCTTTGTTTATAGGAGCAACGGACAGGAGATCTGACCATGTGCAAAAACAATTACCAGGAAGAGCCAAAGGAAAAGGTAAAGATTAAATATAGCAGTATAAATTCGTAAAAAAAAGTTCGTCTTTTGCTTCTTCTCCTTCCAAAATAGCCATTTTGATAGCTTCACTTTTATATACAACCTCTCCTTCCTTTGTTACAATTTATACCTCCTCATCTTCTTCTTAATTTGTCATTTTCCTCCTCCTCTACCCCTTCTCCCTCTCTGCTCCTTTTTTCCCTCCTCACACTCCTCACTTCTTGTTGTTGTCACTGTAGCTGCGTGACTGTATTTGGCTGGAGGAGGAGGAGGAGCGGGTGCTTCAGAAAAGAGCCGAGCTGCAGGAGCTGGAGGAGGAGCTGAGGAGGAGAGAAGAGGTGCTCCTGCACAGGGAGGCCTGTCTGCAACAGAAAAACAAACTGGAGATCAAGATGCTACGCTCCAGTCAGGTCAGCCTGCATATGTGGTGGTGCCCCTGTGGTTTAGTGTCAGGTGTTTATTGTACTGTAGCCGATTATCAATGACAAGTACGGATTAGGGCAACATGTTTTAATGAAGCCAGAATCTGGAAGTTTCTTTCTCAATGACTTTTCAGGCTCTGAATCAAGACCTGCTGCGTGTGTCGGTGCGGCTGGAATCTCTGGAGGAGCAGCTGCAGAGCAGCAGCAGTGTGAGACAGACTGGAGGAGTCACCATGGAGGAGCTGGAGAGGGAGAGAGATGCACTTAGAAAGAGGAGAGATGCTCTGGACACCCAGCTGAAGGACAACAGAGTGCTCACTGTGGAGGTCAGAACAAAGGGAGCATTGTACATGTGTATGATGTACATGATGTATGTCTCGCACATTGATAATCAGTTTGCATTATTTTTCTTTTGTGCATGTCTTCATCTAGGAGGAGCATTCCCTGCTGCAGCTGGAGGAGGCTATCGAAGCTCTGGATGCAGCTCTGGAGTTTAAAAACAGCTCCATCCAGGACAAACAAAAGAAGTTATTAATCACAGATTCTTCCTCGCATCAGCCACAAAGCACTGAACCTGCCCAACTCTGTGATGTCATCAGGAAGCTGAAGGAGCTCTCACGGCCTGAGGCTTCAGAGGTGCTCGTCAAATATTTCAACAAGGTAAGATAACATGTATGCACACATATAAAATATATACACAACATTCATCTCTGCATGCAAAGTGAATGTTGTTTATTTGTATTCACTTTGTTAACTCTGCCCTCCCTTTGCTTTCCTGTTATTTCATATTTACAGATATTTTAAGCGTGCCTGGTGTCTGGTTTGCTTAAAACATGTTTATTAATTTATAAAAAAAAAAACCCAATGTATTCTACTGTGGTCAGACATAAACTGAATGCTGACTCTTTCTGGTCCAGCTTTCTGTTTCTCCTTTTCTCTTCCTTCATTATTTACCTTCCCTTTCTTCTCTCTCCAGCTGATGTTTTCCTGTGAGTCAGAAATGCAGCTACACTGTTTCTGTATTGCTAATTAAATTAAACCACCTCCGTCTCTTTGTTCCCCTAATGCTCCCCCCTGTGTCCTCCATCTATCCAGCTGATGCGTGTTAATACCATCATGAACTATATCAACTTCTCTCCAGGAGATTTTGTTTGCACCATAATGAACTCCCTCCCAAATGTTTTGCTTTGTCCTTGATTTTTCTCCACAGGTGTGAGAGTAAACAAAGCTACAGCCAATTTATTTGTAACAATGTGTGTTTCTCCTGCTCCCTCCCACCTTTATCGACCTCTCTAGGTTGTTTGTCTTCGTGAGGTGGAGCGCCGTTTGCGTCTGCATTGTGAGGAGCTGGAGCTTCAAGCTGGAGAGCAAGAGGCGGTGCTGAGGGAGATGGAGGTCGCCATGCAGCGCCTGGCCCTGGATGCAGACCGCAGGCTCACCCAGCAGCACAGAGAGCACCAGAACAACATTCAGCTACTACTGCAGAAACTTAAAGGTGAGGGACTTACTTCTGCCTGGACAAAACAGTTTGAATGTGATTTTTTTTTTGTCCTATTCCCCTCCAGAAATTTAATAAATATTGCTGTTTCATATACTTTTGTGTGTGTGTGTTTCAGAGGGTGGTTCAGGAGAGATACAGCAGGCAATCGAAGACAGACTGCAGCATCTGGAGAAAGAGCTGTTTTTCTACAAAAGCTCCAGTCGGCAGCTCAAAAAGAAAGTCAAAGAGCTTCTCAGTGATGCCCTGCACCCAGTTGATCAGCCCTCACATTCACAGGAGCACAAACAGACACACAGTGTGCAGGCATACGCACATGCAAACAAACCCCAGACACACACTGAAGAGGTGCAGACAAGGACACACATTGCAACAACATACACAAAGATACACGCTGAGCAAACAGACAAAAAGACACACGACGTTTCGCATATGAAGAGACACCATACCCCCTGTCCCTCCTCATCTGCTGACCTTCAAGCACGCAAAACCACCAAATTGCCTGACTCCAGCCAGACACACACAGAGGGGAGGAGTGAAAGAGGGGCTGGTTCCTCTGGGGAAAATTTAGAGGTGACACCAGTTCGTTTGTGTCGCAGGGAGCTGAGGCAGATCTTTCCAGCTGACCTGCAGGTTTGTAGTTCTGCCACAGGGAGGCGACAGTCTGCTGTTGATACCAGCACAGAGTCAACGCTGGAGGACTCCATAGAAGTGCCCAGAAACAATGACAGATGATGTTAGCATGGTATCTATGAGTCACTTGGCAGCAACAGTCTGTGCAGCAGATTCCAGTTGGGTGCTAGTAAACAAACGGAAGTGTGTGTCATAAATAACCAATGACAAAAGCTCACTGAATATGAACAAAGAAACCTATGAATCTTAAGTATCCTGTGAAGATGTTAATGTATTTTTTTTATTGGAGAATATTTAATTTAAGGACTTTTGGGGGCTTTGAGGTCAGTGAGAAGCAGCCATTAATTTACTGCATATAATCTGCATACTGGTGTATATTTAATACATGCTCATACTCACTAAGGACTGAAAAGAGAAGAAGAAAGTGACTGAACTGTGGCGAATATTGAAATGTCTTTACTGTGAACCAGTTCAGTCTCTTGTCATAACACTGTCTCCTATGTATCCGCCTTCCGTGGTCGTCACAGATTTCCCCAGTCCTGCTGAACATTGTGGAGTTTTGCCATTCAGTAGGAGAAGAAAACACAAAGAAGGGCCAGTGTATTCATGCCACCAGAATGACCCTGATGATTGTGACATACAGAGAGAAATTTCCAGTAACTTCACATCATTTTTTTTTTTTTACAAATACAATGCTAGACTTCCCATTTTTCTCTGGATCTTTCGCTTCAAGCTGTTGTCCTAGATAAAGACATACAACAGGTTTTAAAATATTGTGTGCATTGTGTGTAGGAATGGGGTATTTAATACAAAAAGCAGCACTTTTCCTGATATAATTTACAATGTTATAATACAGTGTATATTTTAAACGATACAATAAGTAAGGGAAAACATGTTCATCAACCTGTTGTTAAATGTAATCAAATGGTGACTTATAGAAAGAAGTGCTTTCTCCTTTGCCCTTTAATGTTCAGCACTGTTTAGCACTTAAAAATGACCACTACATACAATATGTCTTCTGAACAGCAATATGAAGCTTTGTAGTGTTTCTATATGCATTTGATTTTTTTGATACAATTTTTTTTCTAACTGTGTGCACTGTGTACCATTAGATATATGTTGATTGCTGTGATTTTTTTTTACATCGATGATTACAGTCTAATGTATTAAACTGACTAATGTGCATGTATCACTGCCCTGCCTTTATTGTGTGGGCTCATTCCAGCTCTTCACCCTTAACCCACCAGACATGTAAATCCCACTGTACTGCATCAGTACATTTGCTAAAACCACTAAAATATTGTTTTACCTGGCCTGTTATCAGGGTTAATGCTGATATATAAGTTTTCTAACTAATCTTGGTCCACTTACACTTTACAATACCATGTCACAAATTACATATGAGCAGAAAATTGATAAGCTATGCAAACTTTCATCCACCATCTTTCTGTGTAATGACGTACACTCTGCAAGCCGTGTACTAAAACTTTTGCAGATTTTCTGACTTGTAGCGACTTGAGGGCAAGTTCACAAGCATTTCCCAGTCAGGAACTAATTTTTCTGACACTTCCAACACCTTGAATGCAGGTTTATTTTCAACGAGAGATAAAACTAACACATATGATGCATATTTTCCCCCCCAAATAAGAGAAATATAATTTACCCCTCCTCTGGTTATTTGAACATAACATTATTCAGGAATAAAGAAAAATATGAATAATCTAACATTTCATATCATTTTTAAGGTCTTAAAATTAGATTTTTTTCTACATGACAGAGCCACAAGCTCATAAATATACCGGTCTTGGTTCAAATTGAGTCTAACTGGTGCAAATTTCCCAAAAAAGACCAATGGCACACACTAAACCATGGTTTGGGGGGCTGCTTTAGTTCTGGGGTCCCTTTGCCCAATTGTGAAGTAATATTACAACAAATTTGACACAAATTATTAAGCAAAGGGCCACTTTCTAGTCATGAGAGAAGACAGGACAAATGAGATCTGACCATGACAAGCAGCATCTTGTGAGTTGGTCTGATTTGCTAGAGCAGTCAATGATTTACCTTATAATAATAAATTCTGTTAAAAACTCTGTACACATACTACACACTGTACCCAATCAGATCGGATAGCCAATGAAGAAACAACAGTTTTCAGTTTCTTGATACAGCGAGAGGGCGATTATTCACCATTCGCCTTTATCCTTTTTGGCACCGCCGGGCAGCTGTACTCGGGCAATCGCTGGTAGCAAACCGACAGTAACCGACAGCACCTTCACGAACAGGTGAAACTATTCTTTAGCAACTTTTCTTGTGAGCACTGTCGCTTCGAAACAAGTCAGCGGGTGTATTAGAGACAAAACATCGACGTGAGTTCATTAACAGGTTTGTGACTGTCATGCTCCGCTACTTTTGCACTTGTTTAGAAGCTAACGACACCGGCTAAGCGTTGTGCAGTTAGCTAGGTTAACTTGATGCTATGTAATGCTAGCTGACAGCAGACCGTTAGCAACGGTGCAGTCGAAATCATATTACATTCATCACCACGACTATGATATGATGAAACATACCTACCGTGCAATATGTTGCAGTAGACAAAGCGGCTGGTCGAGACGTGACGTTTTTATCCATGAATAGGCTGCAACTAGACGCTAACTGGTTGTTTTATGACTGGCTTCAAGTTGTCCTAACTGTATTGTTCTTCGTCTCCTTTTGTCATCAGTTAGTTTTCCTTCTCGCAATGGCATCGTCTGCAATGATCACCGTCCCCACCACCGCCTCCCGCTTCGCCCTGCTCCAGATAGACTCGGACTCGGACTCTGACGCATCCGATGCGGGGAAGACCACCGCTAAATCCGGACGGGACTCCTCCGGGAAGCCCCGACAAGGCAAGGCAGGAGGAGCCGGGGGTAAAGGGGCTCAGTGCAACGACAAGAAGAAGGACAAGAAAAAGAAGAAGAGGGAGCAGCAGCAGACTGAGGCAAACGAGGTGGGTGACAGGAGCATCTCACGACCCTCTGCTTCACACAGCTGTGATTTCAGGGTGCAAACATGGCTTCAGATTTGTGACGGACGTGATTGTGCTCTATTGTGGTTTCACTTCACCTGAACTGAAACTGCAGGTGACGGTGCCAGGTACAGCAACCCGATTGTGTTCCGTGTTTTGCTTTCAGTGCTTTGAGCAGGTGTTGGCTTCCATTCAGCTTAAACATGTAGCTAACCACCGTTTCCTTGCTTGATAAGACACATGGCCAAATGCTTACTTAGCAAAAGCAACACCTGAAATTCCCATAATGTTTAATCTGTGATATTAAACAGAGAAGAGAAAACATACGTGCATTGTCTTTGGCAGTCAAGTGATCAAATGGGCCTTCAGTGAGACAAGGCAGTTTTATTTATGTCACATTTCACGACAGGTAAACTCAGTGTGTTTTACTTTAAAATGTAGAGTTGATAGTCAATATTAGGGGTGGGTGATAAGGCCCTAAAATCAAATCATGATATTTTAGGATATTTTTGCGATTATGATATTCTTGTTGATAAAACAAGTTAGTAAAAAAATATATATATATTCATTTAACAAAACAGAACTGATATAGTTTACATGTCACCCTAACGGTATTCAGTAAAAATTAAAATGATCTCTCATTTCTTTAGTTTGTGAACAACAACAGTAACTCAGAGTGAGATTCAGATTCTCTATACAATATTTATAGTTCAACGAAATAAAATCTGCCACAAATTACACATTTAAACAGCTTATAAATTCAAAAAATGTACCCTGGGATATATACATGTCTATCTATCTATCTATCTATCTATCTATCTATCGATATCAACAGGTGATTGTGATTAGTTTAACAAAATCCTAAATGATGGACTGGCCTTTTATGCTCTGCCATTTCTCCTCCAATCATCACGCTGTAACCTGTGACAGGCTGTTATGATACCACAACTACTGCACATTCACATATATGTAGTTTTTTGTCAAGCTGAGAGTGTCACATAGATTTACATTGCCAAAGATTTATGACAAAATCACTTGATGACACTGACTCCTTTGTGCGCATGGCAAGAGAGGAGAGGGAGAGACGCTGTGCTGCTGCCAGAGGAGCCGCTGAATGAGATCCCTCTGAGCGGTAACTCGCTAAAAGAGTCTGAGAAGTGCAGCGTTGTTCATAATTATTCAGGACACCACAGTTTATTCCACACTACTGAAGCTGCTCCTCTTTTTGGAACCACCGCAGAGTCGGTTATAATTTTGTTTTCAGCCATGCTTGTTGTTGCCATGGGTAACAGTATGACATCAATATGTCAACAAGTCGAAATATTGCGGTTATCATGATATGACTTTTTTATGATATTAACAATTATATTGGTATTATCGTGAACAAGATGATATGGCACACCCCTTGGATAACTGACTAATCTTGGAAGTCATTTTTAAAGCCAAAATGTCAAATACTATTTCAGCTTCCCTAATTTGAGGATTTGCAGCTTTTATTTCCTTAATATGATTGCAAACTAAATATCTCTGAATTGGTCTGAAAAAACAAGACGCTTGAAGAGGTCATCGTGAAATCTGGGAAAATATCAAGGAGATAGTTTCATGACTTTTAGGCACATTATAGACTAGATAATTCAGTTTAGTTTAGTTGAAAAATTAATTATCAGAAGATCTGACTATGAAAAGAAATTTTAAGTTGCAGCCTTGTTAAAATGCATGTGCAAAGAACCACTAACCCTACCAAAGACTTTAGAGGCCCACATCCTCTGCTTAGACAGAAGTAATAAGAAACAAAAACAGTTTTGAGTGCACTTTTTAAGGTGGACACAGTTTGAGTTTGTACCAGAGAACAGGACAAAAGTAACAAAAATTGTGCTCACCAAATGTAGATCTTATTCTGGGCACGGAATAAGGAGAGGCCTGGCTGGTTTGTCAACAATGAGCAGAAGGCTCTTATCAGGCTGTAGTCATCTTAAGACTGGACGACAGTTTCTTCTGTTCATGCAAACACATGGTGATGACTTCTACTGCTAACAATAGAGCAAGTTAGTGTTCATTATTGTAGCAATAATGGTTATAACAAGAGTCAGTGTTTGAATTAATCTCATATCTTTCCATCAGTTACGTAATCTGGCCTTCAAGAAGATTCCTCAGAAGTCGTGTGTCCCGCCTCCCTGTATGACACTGTCAGGAATAGCCAGTGAACTTCTCAATCCTGCACCAGGGGAACAAAATATACCGTCAGAGGGGTGGCAGCAGTGGAAGCAGAGGGATGAGCAGGTAAGAGAACAACAACAAATGTGTGAGCTGGTGGGCCATACTGTAGATGATGTTCTCTTAATAATTGATGTGCCCTCCAGGAAGCCACATCACTTCCAGCTGTTTTAGCAGAGCTGTTCAGAGGTCGGGGCAGAGGGCTGGTTTGAGGGCTGTGTGCAGCAGTGTGAGCCAGAGGCAAGGTGTTCTTAGAATAATTACCTGACTTAAAATACAGTTACTAAAACTTGTTGCAGAAAGTAAGGGTGCATATTATCTTGATTTGTAACAGGCATTAGAAAAGAGCTGATGCATTAAATATAAGTTGCTGTCTTTCTCTGACATACCTGCATTTCAAACTGTTCATGTCTGACCATACAGATGTTTCCAGCTGTTTGCCTCAGGTGAGTGTTTGTTCTCATCTGTTGTCCTTGTCTCCCTGTAGATAACCACTGAGCTTTATGAGGCCGACTTGGAAAAAGCCTTAATTCTAAGTAAACTTGAGTTTGAACAAAACAAACAGGTACGTTGCCCTCACACAATAATACACCTCTTTCAAAGGGGACTCTGGACTTAGATTTGTCTGTGTTCAGTCTTAGCTTGGGGAGGTTTTGACAACCTTGTCTGTATTTATGTGCATTAGGGCTCAGCAATAATATTGTTTTGCATATTACTTCATCATTTTACAAATTTTTGATGTCTTAATTAAGGATTTCAAGCAAATTGTAATTAAAAACGCCCAAAAGCAGTTATTTAAGATTTATTAAGGAGTTGTTTGTTAGGGATTGTTTTGTGTAATGCATAACAGTGCAGCACAGTTCATGGCATTTAACATTTTAATCATCATATTTTGATAATTGTATATGTGATTTTGCATATGTTTGTTATGTGAGATGTATAGCAATATCAAAAGAATATCCATTTTAATTTTGTGATTTATTTAAATCATGTCACTCAGTCCAGTGTGCATTTACTTTGCCTTGGAAGCTATATTCAATTTTCTTTGTTGAGGTTTTAAAAAGCATTAAATTAGATTTCAAAAAGTGCACACACCCAGGTCAGAGTTAAAAGATTAGTAGTTGTACAGGACTCTTTATTTGGTGCACCGTTCATGCCATTGCTCCTCTGTATGAAGTGGTAAGAATTCCCAGTAGAATGAAGTTTTTTTTAATGTGCTAAGTCATCACTGCGGTAAATTCATCATTTGAAATTTAGCCGAAGCTGTTTTATAAGAAAATGCACTACAGCAGCACTCAGTCTCACTTACTATTTTTTCACTTTTACTCAACTGTAGTTGCCCCTTTTAGTGTTTTACAAAACTAAACTACATGTATCTGTCTTTGGTCTGTTCTCCAGCTCATTAGACTTGAAATGAAACTATGAGTGTGGTGTTAAAATGCTGACTTTAATTTGAAGGTTTTTATGACTACATCAGAAAAACCATGTAGAAATAGTAACACTATTCAGACACTGCTGCCAAGTGTAAAATTAATCTTAAGTTTTACACTGTTCACCCAACATGGATGTTACCAACTTCATAGTCACTGTCTGATTTGAAATCCAGTGCTGGGGTAGAGCCAAACCAATGAAAAACACATCACTGGCTACGGTTACATGATGGCTTCTCATTCGGAATGAAATGAATCTGAATGAAATCATTCGGAATTAAAGTCTTTCCAGGTAGTTTACATGGGAAATATTGATTCCGAATGAGGGTTTACACGGGAGATCAGTTCAATCGCCTTTATTCAGGTCTGCGCAAGGTTTGGGGCAGGGAAGGTTTCTGATTGGATAGGGGGCGGAGCGGATGTTACGTGTTTACGTTTACCGGAAGAAAACACTGTAGTCCTCGCTTCGGATAACAACATGCTTGACGACGCCGTTATTACTGCCTTTTTCGGGCGTGTTTTGCTTATATTCTTAAAGCAGCAGTACGACAACAACCTTGCTCTGCTAATGCTTCATCTGTTGAGCAGGAGAAGGGAGGCAGAAGACCGTGCTGTGGTGAATGGACACCGGTGAGTGCAACGAGTCCGACTGCTCTAGCTCAGCCCGTTGCTATGCAGCCCGTTGCTATGCGTGCTATATACGTCATCGCACCAGAAGGGCAAGGAAACGAGCGTGCGCAGAAAGACCGGAATGAACTTAAAGAGGAATGAGTGTATACATGCACACAAAATTCTTTCATTCGGAATGACAAACGGAATAAACCACCCCCTTTAATCGGATTTAATTTTCAATCGGAATGACCGTTTACATGACCACTTTTAATCGGAATGGCCGTTCATTCCGAATAAAAGTTGAATTAAACTGTCCATGTAAACGTACTGATTGTCCTTGTAAATTTTTTTTTTTTTCTTAAAGATATTTTTTGGGCGTTTTAGCCTTTAATTGATAGGACAGCTTAAGTGTGAAAGGGGGAGAGAGATGGAGGGACATGCAGCAAAGGGCCACAGGCTGGAGTCGAACCCAGCCGCTGCAGCAACAGCCTTGTACATGGGGCGCCTGCTCTACCACTAAGCCACCAACGCCCCACTGTCCTTGTAATTTTAAAGCTCATCATATTCCCTAAAATCATTTCTATCATGAATGGAGGTTGAGTTCTTTTTAATTTTAAAGTGCTATTTAATGTAGTTTGTTGTAAATAGTAGCTATAAGAAAAGAACCTTAATTATAAGTTAAAGTCAAATGATCTGCTTTCCCTCAGCACAACACAAACGCATCCTCGCCAAAGTCACGAGGAGGAAAAGAGGGAGGAGGGAAGAAGGACAAAAAGAAGAATCAACAGGCAAAAGACAAAAAGACAGTTTCACTGCAGGACTTCCAGGCTGAGGGCAGTGCAGGTGAGATAACCTTACTGATCACTTTCAAAAGCTGTCACACTATGATGTTGTGTGTTGCAGTCTGTAGCCCAACAGGCTCAGATTAATATTAATGTCAATGTACTTTGTCTCTTTGCAGAACATTTGAGTAAGAAACAAGAGAAGGAGGTGAGGAAAGTCCCAGAGTATCTGTTCTTTGCTTAATCTGTGCTGTCATGTCAGAACCCTATTGTATGTAAATATAGAATTAATATTAACCTGTCAGTAATATCTACAGAGTTTCATTTGGGGTTAGATATGTTATATATGATGTGATGTATCCCTATTGAAACACTGACCTCTCTCCCGTCCAGGACGCCAGAGTGACTAACCTAGCGTTGGGAACTGGGCAGGAGGAGCGTTTTTTTAACAAGCTTGAGGATGATGTCACTCGAATTATTCAACAGGAGAAGAGACGTGAGCAGTATGCCAACAGCCAGGGACAGGAAGTCAACACATCTACAGAACATGAACCGGTGAGTAGACAGATAGAAACACATATGTACAGCTGTCTTTTTGTGCATTTTTTTTAATGGGTCCAGATTTGTCCTGAGTCATTAGTTCAAGGTCCATGCAGTTTTATGTATTCAGCATCATACTTTTGTTCAGCCATGTCACTGAGCTAGTTTGCTCTCTCTGTCAAGACGTTAGTCATTAGTCATTCACTCTACAAAAGGAAACAGAACTTCAAAATAAAAACTCTGTGTCAGAAAATCACTATACATCAAAATGAAGTGTGTTTTTACAAGCTTGACACATTCACGAGTCACTTGCGGCTCATTATGACATGCTGAAAGTATGAACATCTCCTGAGTTCCTCTTTTTTTACCTGCCCTTCCTGTTAGGACCCCCGAGCAGAGCAGCTGAAGTACGACCTGGAGAAGAAAGACCAGGAAATCGACAAATTAAAGAAGAACATTTCACAGTGGGAGGTCAGCAGTCATACACAGTTTCCCCACCGTTCTATAATGTCACCCTGATTTGCTATAAAATGCAAAGAAATGTTTTGTTGTATATAAATATACACCACCTGTGTGAGATTATAGCAGTCCTTTCTTTCATCTGATATATGCTTTTACTACTGTTGGTTACAGACCTTTTAGTTGATACATAAATGCCTTGAGCTTTGTTTTAAAGGGATACTGTTCAGCAAAAATAAGAATTAAGGCAATGATGATTTACCTGAGAGGTTATGACAACAAATAAAGTTTTTCTTCTTGCTCCTCATCTCTGCAGGGGAAATACAGAGAGGTGAAAACAAGAAATTCCCAGCTTCTTAAAATGCTCCAACAGGGAGAGAGTGAGTTGAACAGCGGCAAAATTAAACCAGATAGGCCTCCCTCCTTTTCTTCTGTCCTTTTCTCGTCTTTCCTAACGATTATCAGAACAATTTGTCTTATGTTTCATGATGTTTCTCTCCTCCAGTGAAAGACAAAGCAGAACTTCTTCTACAGGTGGAAGAGCTATTACACATAAAAGAAGAACTGTCATTACAGGTGCGTGATGGTCATATAGAGATTATGGGATGGGAACACAGGTGTGTGAGATCCATTTATGTACATTTGAATTGTTTAATTTTTCATTTAGGTAGCATCATTACACGCTGCACTTGAACAAGAAAGATCTAAAGTCAAAGGTCTGCAATCAGAACAACCGAAACATCAGGTGAGATTAAAAACAATCACTCGTTTACTTCTGTTATGGTAATATCACCGTGACAAGAAAGAGCAGAACTCAGATTTAAGGGTCGAGTTTTAGATAGATGCGATGCTGTCTCACATTTTACCTTGTGAGAAGCTAAGATCTGCTGTGTGAATGTGATTGCCTGTGTATTAGCTGATGTTCATATATGTCTGTATACATGGGTGCGTATGTGTGCATGCCATGCCCGTCTTTTTTTTTTTTTTTGTAGACAAGACAAGAAGCAGCCAGTGAGTCAGGTGAAGTGAGAGCAGTTGCAGTGTGAGTAGGCCAGAGCACAGAAATACAGTACTGAAAGTGTAACTAAAGCCCTGTTTCCACCGAGCAGTACGGTTCAGTTCAGTTCGGTACGCTTTTTTTCTGTTTCCACTGTGAAAAGTTGTGGATGGTACCAATAGAATCGTTCTGTACCGTCACCATTTTTGGTCCCCCCTCTGTTGGGGTACCTAGCACACAGATCTGGTACTAAAAGGTGGAGCTGTGAACACTGCAGTCAGTTGATTGGTCAATAGCAGACGGTCACTCTGCTCAGGACTGAGTTGTGACTTGTTGTGAGGCTCATGTAACTACTGTTCATACTGTGGAGAGTTTTACATGTATTAGTCAACAGCAGCTGTAGGCTGAGAAAAAATAACTTAATTCACTGGGCCGACTGGCGGCAACTTTTAAGGTGGAACGTTTATTTAAAATGTTACTCAATGCATGAGTTGACACCGTGAATCCATCATCACACCTTAAATTTCACTGTGAGAACTTTGATCATTACTTTAGTTTTTATTGTTTCCCTTGGATGACGTACAGTTTTCGTAATGAGCGGATCTTAAGTGTTTAAAAATAAAAAATAAAAATTTAACAGGGTTTTGTGAACTGCATATATTCTAATCCTCACTCAGGGAAAAAAAGCCTTTCGGAGCATCATTCCTGTGGGCTACAGCAACTCAAAACCCCTGAGCTTAATTGAGAAGGACTAAATGCACAAACCCGCTCTTTTTAAACATCCCATGGAGAGAGACTCTCACTGCAGCCTGTTCTATTTTGTTCTGTGGATGATAACAAGGCGCAGACTTCCATCTGTGTCACTGGTAATGAGGAAACAGTGAGTGCTGGACAGAGCAGTGAGTAACAACAGCTCCGCCCACATGAAAGAGTACTGTTTGCAGTGGAAACACTAGGGTCTAGGTACCATGTCTGAAGGGTTACATTTGGTTCCAAAGGTACCATATTGAAAGTGTTTGGTGGAAACGAGGCTTTAGTTTATCACTACACCCAGCTGAGGTTAAAGTAGAAGTGAGCTTCAGAAAAAAAACCACTTTGTACTATTTAATAATGCTTTAGGGAATTTCATTCAATGTTTTTTTTTCCACTTTGTATTTTTATCAACCTGTACCTTCAATAAAATGTGTTGTAATATTATAATGAACAATTCTGCACTTTCTGGGTTTTTCTGGTTGGCAGGGAAACAAGAAAGGGAGGAAAGGCTCGGAGATGGATCTATGAAGGTCCAAAACAGAAAAGATCTTAAAAGCAAAACTCAACAAATGGATGAACAAATGAAGTAAAAAATCAACTGATCTCATAATCAGGGTTTTCTTTCCTTATTTGGTTCTTTTTTTTTCTAGCTGGGACTCCATGTCAGCATATAATGCATGCCCCCCTAAGTACACACACACACACACACACACACACATACAGAGTACACTCCAGAGGCAGCAGGATGTAATACATGGCTGAACGAGAATGACTAAGCTTTCAGAAATGACTAAATTTAAACTTTGTGTTCAAACGGTGACTTGGCACACAGTGCTGCCCTCTGCAGACACGAGCATCTATAGTACTGTTAAAGGCCGCGTGCCTGTTCTTTGTGTGGGTTTAATGCCAAAATGACAGAAGTGAAATGTATGTTTTTGTTGTTGTTTTTTTCTTTCTCACTGTTAAGTAAATAAAATACTTTTTTCAGTGGAAAAAAAAACATCTTCCCTTGTTTTGTATATTGTAAATGTCAAGATTTAGACAGCTTTAAGAGCTTTGAGTTGAAATGCAGATAAGAGATAACAATTTTTACTAGAAAATGCTGAGATATTTATCATGTGTCGCCAGTCAGCCTGTAAATACCGAGATATGAATTGTTGTCCATATCGCCCAGCCTTAGCTCAAAGCGCCAAAAGAATACATTTCTAAGAACTCAACAGAAATGTCTCTTTCCAAAAATTATGACCCAGTTACTCAAAATAATCCACAGACCTTGCTGTGACTAGTTTTATGTAGAAACTGTGTACTTCCGACCTACATCCACTTGCCTGAAAGTGCAGAAGAAATCTTGCATCTACTGCTGACTCACCTAGCATTACTAAGTTAGCTAACGCTAGAGCTCAATGGAAGAGGGCTCTATAAATTCTTACATCTGGCGCTGTCATGAGCAGAAGCCTCGTGTCTATGAGCAGATGCACACTTTCCTCTGCTAGGTGATTCGGTTGGTGGAATTCGTTCATCCGTCCATCCTTTTTCAGCCGCTTATCCAGGGCCGAGTTGGGGGGACAGCAGGCCAAGCGAACTACCCCAGATGTCCTTCCCCCCCAGCAATGCTCTCCAACTGCTCCTGGAGGACCCCAAGGCGTTCCCAGGCCAGATCAAAGTGGTCCCAGGGGAGGGGCCAGACTAAAAGCGATTCAAGAACATCTTGGACTCTGAGCACCTCACCGGCTACCAGGACACTGCACAAAATAATTTCTAGGTGAACTACTCACAACAAGGTCTGTGGATTATCTTGAGTAACCAGGTCATGATTTCTGGAAAGAGACATTGCTGTTGAATTTTTCACATAAGTTTTTGTTTTTGGCACTTTGAGCACCACAGGGTGCCATTAGTTTTATTACATCTCCAATAGCTCCAACACTCTGCAACTCATACCAAAATATCTAGACTGATAAATAGCACTACGAGTAATGGGAAAAATATGATTTTGATTTTGGGTTTAACTGTCCCTTTAATGTTGAAAAAAATAGTGAACTCAATCAGAGAGCATCAGGATTTGCAGTGTACTGTATCTTTAAGTTGTCTCCGGTTACATAACAATAAGGCATGAATTAGTGTCATCAGACGGCTCGCAGTACCACCCTTGGAAAAAGCTGTACATCATTTTAAAAAAAAGTGCCAGAGATAATAAAGACGCATAGGGTTTGTATCTACGCCACCCTGCGCAGTCGGGTCAGAGCTGGCACTCATCCACACAACTTTCTGCCGAGTCATCGGGACAGGCACGCACCTCCGCCCCGGCACTGCGCGCTCCTCTCCAGGTCTGCTCATCACCTTCACCGTCAGCGCGGGCAGGGCTGAGATGTCAGGAGCCGTGAATGATGAACCGGGAACACCGGGTGGTCGTCTGAGGTCTGAGAGGATCCACGTCTCGATCAAAAGTCTTACGGAGAGCAAAGACTTCAGCGTTAGAGGAGGCTGCACCGTCAGACAGGTCAGGAGCCAAACGCACCCGCTCATATTAGGTTACTGTGTGCGTAAAAACTGCCAGATTGTCGCTTTAGTTGTAGCCTTTTAGTCTTTTAAAGGCACTTATTTTAACAATATTTCCATACCGCGTTTTTCCTTGACAAACAGATGTTTTTGGTGTGTGTGTGTGTGTGTGTGTGTGTGTGTATTTGTGTACAGCTGAAATGGGGACTAGCAGAGCGCCTGGGAGTCCCTGCAGAGCAGCTGGTGCTGAGCCACTCTGGCCGGGTCCTCAAAGAGTCAGAGCTCCTGAGTCACCTCAAAGCACAGGATGAGTCACTCAGCATCTTTATGATCCAAAGGTACACAGAAATATAGATGGAGTTGGCTCATTTGGTCACAGGCAGACGGACACACTTAATATTATAATCTATACTGTGTACATTACATGTAGAAATGATAACTGTCTTTCGTAGTCCACATGTGGCATGTAGATATAAAGGTGGACTGAGTTTTGAGTCACATTACTTTTGTGCGCTAGGAGTGTTAGTTAACCAGGACTACATTTATCAAAATCTAAAAATCATTAGAGAGCTAATAAATTTGCAGTGTCACTTTAAAGTAGAAAATGAAGCACTGCTAAAAATAGAACTGCACCATACTGTGCCTGTGTTACAGGTTGACAAAGTCATCGTCCTATTCAGTTTATTGCATTAGAGAAGAAGGACACGTGTGTTAGCCTGCAAACAATAACAATTGGAAATGTATATATTTGAATTTATTGAAAGGATAACCCTCTGAGATGTAGCATGTCATATTCAAGGGGGTCCTCAAACACAAATACAGAACAAAAACACAGACAAAACTACGTTACATAACAAACATACACTACAAATACACAGATACAGACATCTTGCTCGCCACCTCCGAACCACACCCCCTGCCCTTAGCTGTTGTACAAGAAGATTAGAAATAGATACCATGACCTCAAATAGTTACATGGCAGTTTAAAGTATAACATTTTACAAACATGAAAAAGTTGTTTTGAGATTTGAATATAAAGAAGTCCTGAAGCAACAGGAAAAGGTAACAGATCTCAAGAAAAGAGGAAGATTATTCCAGTCAGATGAAGCTTTGTACTGGAATGACCTTCGTCCAACTTCTTTGGGGACAAAGGAAAAGGAATATTGCATATGTCTAAGCGGATATGAGGAATCACATGCAGTCAAAACTGTTTCAAATACAAGAGACAACTGAAATTAACACATTTGAAAATAAATTGAATCCAGTGAATTTGCCTTCTAGATTTAGGCTGCAGCCAATTCAGAGGTTCACACATGAAGCAGTGGTGAGTTATATATGGACACCTCAAAATGAAGCTACATAGAGAATTATACACTACATTAAGGGGTTTAAGATGAGTGTCAGGTGTGTTTTGATAGACAGTGTCAGCAGAATCAGTAATAGGTAATATCGACTGTGAAATTATTCTTTTCCTGACCTGACAATTAATTGACAAAACAATTGATGAATAAAATGAACTCAGACAATCATACACTCTTTTGATAATAAAATCCATATGGGACTTAAAGGAGAGTTCAGGGTCGATCCAAAGTCCAAGATATTTGAACAAGGCAGCTTTGTGGACAGGTCAGCAAAATAAATATGCATATTCAGGGGATGTGAACAGTTGTGTTGTGTACCAAAAAACATGCTGCCGGACTTCTGATTACTTAGTACAAGTCTGTTGTTATGAAACAAATTTTGGACCAAGTTGAACTCGAGCTGTAAAGAATCCTGGATTTGTAATATATCAGAGTTAGAAATGTAAATAAGTGTCATCCGCATACAAATGGGTGTGACGGTTTGAACATACTTGAGGTAAGTCATTGATCAAAATAGAAAAAAGTAGTGGACCCAAGGTGGATCCTGTGGAACACCCTTTTCAAAAATTAAGTAGTCAGACTGATAACCCTGAAAAACAACACACTGACGCTGGTTATGAAGACAAGCATTAAATCAGAGGAGAGCAATTTGCTTTAAACCAATAGAATAGAGCTTGTCAAGGAGGAGGTTGGCGATCAACCATGTCATGTCAATGTGCTTTGGATAGATCGAATAAAAATGGCACATGTAAGTTGGCCTTTATCAAAGGATGAGAACACATCATTAGAGGATTTTAGAACAGCTGTGGTGGTGGAAAACTTTGGTCTAAACCCAGACTGAGATAGCGATAAAATATTAAACAAAATGATGTACTGCGATAATTGATTAAAATAGAGTTTCTCAAAAACGTGATCTTTTGAAAATGGATGAATCAAGTGCTTTGAAATTCAGCAATAATTTTACATAATTGGAGTGAAATTATATCATTTATACACAGCATCAGTTTCAGATTTCCAAATAATGTGTCAAACTTGACTTGAGCTAAAACCCCCCTCCTGCACATGCAGGTTTTACAACAGTACTGGAACTCTGGATTTAGATTCAGTCCTTCCTTCCTTCCCAGGCCACAGCATCCGTCTGTTGCACCCACCTGTGATCCACCTTCAGAAAGCCAGTCTGAGCTCACAGCAGTTCTCGATCCTGACCATGATAACTTCACACCGTCTCCCACCTCTCCCCTCTGTCTGGGTAAGAACTGCAGAGCATAGAAACTCCCCTCATTGCCTTGTCTGGGTTCATACTGCTGCTGTTGGCTGATCAGATCCCACTCAGTTCTCCAGGTCATTTATATGCTCCTTTTCTTTTGATCTGATCTTGTTTCCACAGTGGAAGGTCTGGACAGGCTTGGCCTAACAAACAGCGGGCCTGGCTTCTTCCCTGCACTGCAGCGCCAGATGGAGAGCCAGCTGTTGGCTAACCCGCAGATGATGCGCCGTGTCCTGAGCAGCCCTTTAGTGCAGAGCACCCTCTCCACCTCCAGCCCTGAACTAACCAGACAGCTCATTTTGTCTAATCCCCAAATTCAGCAGCTCCTGCAGACGGACCCAGAGGTAGAAGATATGCTTAACAACACAGATGTCATCACACAGGTAAGGATATAAAGGAGTGTGTGTGAGTGTGTGTTTGAGATACAGATTTGGTTGTGAGTAGTGGATGGCAGGGTCACGTGTATTATACTGTGTACAGGTTACAACTTGTATCACCGTGATTATTGTGAAGTTCTAGTTTTAATATAATAAAAGGCTACATTGATCAGTAAGAATCACTAAAAGTATGTCATCTCAACATGTTTTTTTAAATGTGCTTAAGGCTTAAGACAGGCGTGTGATATCACTTTGTTAAATGAAGAAGAACGGCCATTTTTCATCTCAACAACTCATCTCTGCAACTTGAACACAGCTGCTTGCTCCTTGACTAATGTCTTCCACTCACGTGTTCAATGTTCCAGGTGCTGGAGCTCATCAGGAACCCTGACATGATAGAGGAAGTGATGCGTAATGAAGACAGAGCGCTCGGCAATTTGCAGCCAGAGCAGGACGACTCTGAAAGCATCAGCAGTGATTCTGATGTGTCTGAGAAGACTGAAACAAAAAGGCAAACATTTTCACAGGTACAGGTTTAGAAATGATGTTTTCCTCAACTATCTGTTTGGATAATGTCAATCTGATCTATTGATTTTTGGTGTCTCTTCTCTGCTCCCACTCAGAACCAGACGGGAGCACCCTCAGTGGTGACTGCATCATCTGGGACTCAACAGCCAACTGAAGGAAAAAGCGAGCAGACTCCACCTGTCTCCAGTCAATCCACAGATCCTCTCAGAGAACTGACCGCCTCGCCCATAGCTAATTCAAACTCTGAGAGCACTGTGACTGCAGGCATGAAAATACAAATCCATCCAGTTTAAATACACTAAGAGAAAAAGTAGAAATTCATGCCCATAAGTAGGTGCCATGGAATAGTGGGGTAATCAGACCAATCTGGCAAACCTGCAATCATGCATCTGCTCTTTCAACTATCTGTCCTTTGATGTTATGTTTAGGGTGGAAAACCAAGGAACAAGTCATCATTTTAATTGTATAGTTAAACATACACCATACATTTATCCCTGATTTTCATTATCTTATATCTGTGGTCTCCTCCATCTTACTTCAGGCTTGCAGTCACTGCTAGAGGAGATCAGTTCCACTCCAGGACTGATGGAGAGTCTGCTGTCTGGGCCGTACGTCAGCAGTCTCCTCAACTGCCTCGGACAGAACCCTGACCTGGCTGCACAGGTGACACATACACATTTTATGGAAATTGTATGACAGGCAATCAGAGCACTAATTTCCACTTCACAACTCCATATATATATATTTTTTTTACTTTATGTTATTTATGAGCATCTGAGTTGCTGAAAAATATCATATGGACTGCAGTTCAGTGGCGTAGAACCAGGCTACAATCCTCCCTCCCTAGTTCTTGTTAACACATCCCGGTAATCTTTCCACTCAAATCCAACATCCTTGGACAGATCCTAAAGTCCAATTTTCATACTCATTCAGATGCTGCTGAGCCACCCTTTGTTCTCAGGAAATGCTCAGCTGCAGCAGCAGATGAGACAGCAGATCCCTCTCTTCCTGCAACAGGTCAGTTTATTCTCCTCACTACTAAACTCTCACTTTTCGCAACTAGATAACAAACTGTATTATGATTTGCTCAACTTTAAGAAAAATGTCTTGTATGTGATCATATTTTCCTAAATAGCCACCATAAAGGTATACAATGCAGGATTTCATAGTTCCAAAAAGAAATTTATAGACTCAGACCAAAATAATCTTTCTCAGTCATCACCTGTGTACCCCCACATTGCTCAGGTGAGGCTGGGGCTTTATAAAATTGTAGCAAGCATGTGCCTGACTGTAAGCAGCACACATCCATGAGGAAGCTATGAAAATCATGGACACATCTCCAAATACAATGCAAATATAGCGAGGCAAAATGCCAAGAGGACAAAGCTTCCGAACGAGAGTGAATCTGGGGTTGGCTCTCATTTTCATTGTATCTTGTGAGCATGTTTACCATCAGTAACCAGATGATTAATTTGTAAGCAGGTCATGTACTTTTTAGCCAAATTAGTAATGTGTGTCTAAGGGTCCATCACCTGAATGTTTTCTCATGAAAAAAATAACGGACTTCATCTTCAGATACAGCACTCAGCAGTGTAGTTTGCTGTTTGTGATTAATATTTTCATTACTAACGGTCAGTGATAATTATTACTAGATGCAGAGTCCAGAGCTGCTGGCAGCCATGTTGAACCCCAGAGCCATGGAGGCTCTGCTACACATCCAACAGGGCTTACAGACTCTGGCTGCAGAGGCTCCTGCACTGATACCTGCGTGAGTATAAATATACAAAATAAACACACACAGTACAACCTGAAGATTACTCACAAGATGGTTGACGCAGCACTTTAATGTATTAAAGTTAAACTTTTCATGAGTTACCACCATGTGTGTCCTGCAGGACTGTAAACGTTGGAGTCAGTGTTAATGCTGCCCCTGAGCGAGCCTCGGACTCTGTCCTCAACAGCCAATCAGGAAGTGGTCCTCAGGTTGCCATGGCGACAGAGCAGCAGCAGCAGCAGTTTGTACAGCAGATGCTACAGGCGCTGGCGAACACCGATCATGGGGTACCTTGGTGTTTCCTTATAACCTGGTTGTCTTCTCCAGTAATTGATGTGACTTCTCCTGAACTTAAAATATAACCATAGATTAGTTTTTAGGCCAAAAGCTTCATAGAAACCTCTCTTTACAATGCTGGCCTCTTATTACTATTATGACAAAAGGGAGGTATATGATACAACATGTCCCTAATGTTAAATTTGCAATGGTTCAGTGCTCACTGAGCATAGCACACATTTCAAATAAGCACTTAAACAAGCAGTCCCACATGTAGAGAGTGGCTTTACTCTGGTTGCACTGACAGCCTGTGGTGACATGCTTTTCCTAGTGTGGCTCTTTAATACCACCCTACACATCTGGCCACATGCAGCTGTGATGTTTGGTGTGGTCAGAGGTTTAAGAGCCTTATGCCTTTCAACACATAGAGGCCAGTGCAGCTGGTGCTTGTAAAGATTTAAACTAACTAAATAGACTGCATGGTTTGTTCATTTGTGTCTTTGATTTTTCTTTTTTTTTTTCAAAAGAGTAAAAGGCAGATTAAACAGAGACAAACATGAAGTTTTACCTTG